>NC_140990.1:4508036-4565536 GCF_052327205.1 Somniosus microcephalus | reverse complement strand
GATACACGGGATCCCCAGAGCGACCAGCGGGATCATCGCGGGTACGGGCTGGGGGGAGAGTGAGTGAGGATACACGGGATCCCCAGAGCGACCAGCGGGATCATCGCGGGTACGGGCGGCGGGGAGAGTGAGTGAGGATACACGGGATCCCCAGAGCGACCAGCGGGATCATGGCGGGTACGGGCGGGGGGGAGAGTGAGTGACGATACACGGGATCCCCAGAGCGACCAGCGGGATCATCGCGGGTACGGGCGGGGGGGAGAGTGAGTGAGGATACACGGGATCCCCAGAGCGACCAGCGGGATCATCGCGGGTACGGGCGGGGGTGGAGAGTGAGTGAGGATACACGGGATCCCCAGAGCGACCAGCGGGATCATCGCGGGTACGGGCGGGGGGGGAAAGTGAGTGAGGATACACGGGATCCCCAGAGCGACCAGCGGGATCATCGCGGGTACGGGCGGGGGGGAGAGTGAGTGAGGATACACGGGATCCCCAGAGCGACCAGCGGGATCATCGCGGGTACGGGCGGGGGGGGAGAGTGAGTGAGGATACACGGGATCCCCAGAGCGACCAGCGGGATCATCGCGGGTACGGGCGGGGGGGGAGAGTGAGTGAGGATACACGGGATCCCCAGAGCGACCAGCGGGATCATCGCGGGTACGGGCGGCGGGGGGGAGAGTGAGTGAGGATACACGGGATCCCCAGAGCGACCAGCGGGATCATCGCGGGTACGGGCGGGGGGGAGAGTGAGTGAGGATACACGGGATCCCCAGAGAGACCAGCGGGTCATCGCGGGTACGGGCGGCGGGGGGGAGAGTGAGTGAGGATACACGGGATCCCCAGAGCGACCAGCGGGATCATCGCGGGTACGGGCGGGAGTGAGTGAGTGAGGATACACGGGATCCCCAGAGCGACCAGCGGGATCATCGCGGGTACGGGCAGGGGGGAGAGTGAGTGAGGATACACGGGAGCCCCAGAGCGACCAGCGGGATCATCGCGGGTACGGGCGGGGGGGAGAGTGAGTGAGGATACACGGGATCCCCAGAGCGACCAGCGGGATCATCGCGGGTACGGGCGGGGGGGAGAGTGAGTGAGGATACACGGGATCCCCAGAGAGACCAGCGGGATCATCGCGGGTACGGGCGGGGGGGGAGAGTGAGCGGGGATACACGGGATCCCCAGAGCGACCAGCGGGATCATCGCGGGTACGGGCTGAGGGGGAGAGTGAGTGAGGATACACGGGATCCCCAGAGGTACCAGCGGGATCATCGCGGGTACGGGCCGGGGGGGAGAGTGAGTGAGGATACACGGGATCCCCAGAGCGACCAGCGGGATCATCGCGGGTACGGGCGGGGGTGGAGAGTGAGTGAGGATACACGGGATCCCCAGAGCGACCAGCGGGATCATCGCAGGTACGGGCGGGGGGGAGAGTGAGTGAGGATACACGGGATCCCCAGAGCGACCAGCGGGATCATCGCGGGTACGGGCGGGGGGGGAGAGTGAGTGAGGATACACGGGATCACCAGAGCGACCAGCGGGATCATCGCGGGTACGGGCGGGGGGGAGAGTGAGCGGGGATACACGGGATCCCCAGAGCGACCAGCGGGATCATCGCGGGTACGGGCTGAGGGGGAGAGTGAGTGAGGATACACGGGATCCCCAGAGGTACCAGCGGGATCATCGCGGGTACGGGCGGGGGGGGGAGAGTGAGTGAGGATACACGGGATCCCCAGAGCGACCAGCGGGATCATCGCGGGTACGGGCGGGGGGGAGAGTGAGTGAGGATACACGGGATCCACAGAGCGACCAGCGGGATCATCGCGGGTACGGGCGGGGGGGAGAGTGAGTGAGGATACACGGGATCCCCAGAGCGACCAGCGGGATCATCGCGGGTACGGGCGGGGGGGAGAGTGAGTGAGGATACACGGGATCCCCAGAGCGACCAGCGGGATCATCGCGGGTACGGGCTGGGGGGAGAGTGAGCGGGGATACACGGGATCCCCAGAGCGACCAGCGGGATCATCGCGGGTACGGGCGGGGGGGGGAGAGTGAGTGAGGATACACGGGATCCCCAGAGGTACCAGCGGGATCATCGCGGGTACGGGCGGGGGGGGAGAGTGAGTGAGGATACACGGGATCCCCAGAGCGACCAGCGGGATCATCGCGGGTACGGGCGGTGGGGAGAGTGAGCGGGGATACACGGGATCCCCAGAGCGACCAGCGGGATCATCGCGGGTACGGGCGGGGGGGGAGAGTGAGTGAGGATACACGGGATCCCCAGAGCGACCAGCGGGATCATCGCGGGTACGGGCGGGGGGGAGAGTGAGTGAGGATACACGGGATCCCCAGAGCGACCAGCGCGATCATCGCCGTTACGGGCGGGGGGGAGAGTGAGTGAGGATAGACGGGATCCCCAGAGCGACCAGCGGGATCATCGCGGGTACGGGCCGGGGGGGAGAGTGAGTGAGGATACACGGGATCCCCAGAGCGACCAGCGGGATCATCGCGGGTACGGGCGGGGGGGAGAGTGAGTGAGGATGCACGGGATCCCCAGAGCGACCAGCGGGATCATCGCGGGTACGGGCGGGGGGGAGAGTGAGTGAGGATACACGGGATCCCCAGAGCGACCAGCGGGATCATCGCGGGTACGGGCGGGGGGGAGAGTGAGTGAGGATACAGGGGATCCCCAGAGCGACCAGCGGGATCATCGCGGGTACGGGCGGGGGGGAGAGTGAGTGAGGATACACGGGATCCCCAGAGCGACCAGCGGGATCATCGCGGGTACGGGCGGGGGGGAGAGTGAGTGAGGATACATGGGATCCCCAGAGCGACCAGCGGGATCATCGCGGGTACGGGCGGGGGGGAGAGTGAGTGAGGATACACGGGATCCCCAGAGCGACCAGCGGGATCATCGCGGGTACGGGCGGGGGGGGAGAGTGAGTGAGGATACACGGGATCCCCAGAGCGACCAGCGGGATCATCGCGGGTACGGGCTGGGGGGGGAGAGTGAGTGAGGATACACGGGATCCCCAGAGCGACCAGCGGGATCATCGCGGGTACAGGCGGGGGGGAGAGTGAGTGAGGATACACGGGATCCCCAGAGCGACCAGCGGGATCATCGCGGGTACGGGCGGGGGGGAGAGTGAGTGAGGATACAGGGGATCCCCAGAGCGACCAGCGGGATCATCGCGGGTACGGGCGGGGGGGAGAGTGAGTGAGGATACACGGGATCCCCAGAGCGACCAGCGGGATCATCGCGGGGACGGGCTGGGGGGAGAGTGAGTGAGGATACACGGGATCCCCAGAGCGACCAGCGGGATCATCGCGGGTACGGGCCGGGGGGGAAGAGTGAGTGAGGATACACGGGATCCCCAGAGCGACCAGCGGGATCATCGCGGGTACCGGGGGGGGGGAGAGTGAGTGAGGATACACGGGATCCCCAGAGCGACCAGCGGGATCATTGCGGGTACGGGCGGGGGGGGAGAGTGAGTGAGGATACACGGGATCCCCAGAGCGACCAGCGGGATCATCGCGGGTACGGGCAGTGGGGAGAGTCAGCGGGGATACACGGGATCCCCAGAGCGACCAGCGGGATCATCGCGGGTACGGGCCGGGGGGAGAGTGAGTGAGGATACACGGGATCCCCAGAGCGACCAGCGGGATCATCGCGGATACGGGCTGGGGGGGAGAGAGAGTGAGGATACACGGGATCCCCAGAGCGACCAGCGGGATCATCGCGTGTACGGGCGGGGGGGGAGAGTGAGTGAGGATACACGGGATCCCCAGAACGACCAGCGGGATCATCGCGGGTACGGGCGGGGGGGAGAGTGAGTGAGGATACCCGGGATCCCTAGAGCGACCAGCGGGATCATCGCGGGTACGGGCGGGGGGGGAGAGAGAGTGAGGATACACGGGATCCCCAGAGCGACCAGCGGGATCATCGCGGTTACGGGCGGGGGGAGAGTGAGTGAGGATACACGGGATCCCCAGAGCGACCAGCGGGATCATCGCGGGTACGGGCGGGGGGGAGAGTGAGTGAGGATACCCGGGATCCCTAGAGCGACCAGCGGGATCATCGCGGGTCGGGCTGGGGGGAGAGTGAGTGAGGATACACGGGATCCCCAGAGCGACCAGCGGGATCATCGCGGGTACGGGCGGGGGGGGAGAGTGAGTGAGGATACACGGGATCCCCAGAGCGACCAGCGGGATCATCGCGGGTACGGGCGGGGGGGAGAGTGAGTGAGGATACCCGGGATCCCTAGAGCGACCAGCGGGATCATCGCGGGGACGGGCTGGGGGGAGAGTGAGTGAGGATACACGGGATCCCCAGAGCGACCAGCGGGATCATCGCGGGTACGGGCGGGGGGGGAGAGTGAGTGAGGATACACGGGATCCCCAGAGCGACCAGCGGGCTCATCGCGGGTACGGGCGGGGGGGAGAGTGAGTGAGGATACACGGGATCCCCAGAGCGACCAGCGGGATCATCGCGGGTACGGGCGGGGGGGGAGAGTGAGTGAGGATACACGGGATCCCCAGAGCGACCAGCGGGATCATCGCGGGTACGGTTGGGGGGGAGAGTGAGTGAGGATACACGGGATCCCCAGAGCGACCAGCGGGATCATCGCGGGTATGGGCTGGGGGGGGAGAGTGAGTGAGGATACACGGGATCCCCAGAGCGACCAGCGGGATCATCGCGGGTACGGGCAGGGGGGAGTGTGAGTGAGGATACACGGGATCCCCAGAGCGACCAGCGGGATCATCGCGGGTACGGGCGGGGGGGGAGAGTGAGTGAGGATACACGGGATCCCCAGAGCGACCAGCGGGATCATCGCGGGTACGGTTGGGGGGGAGAGTGAGTGAGGATACACGGGATCCCCAGAGCGACCAGCGGGATCATCGCGGGTATGGGCTGGGGGGGGAGAGTGAGTGAGGATACACGGGATCCCCAGAGCGACCAGCGGGATCATCGCGGGTACGGGCAGGGGGGAGTGTGAGTGAGGATACACGGGATCCCCAGAGCGACCAGCGGGATCATCGCGGGTACGGGCGGGGGGGGAGAGTGAGTGAGGATACACGGGATCCCCAGAGCGACCAGCGGGATCATTGCGGGTACGGGCGGGGGGGAGTGAGTGAGTGAGGATACACGGGATCCCCAGAGCGACCAGCGGGATCATCGCGGGTACGGGTGGGGGTGGAGAGTGAGTGAGGATACACGGGATCCCCAGAGCGACCAGCGGGATCATCGCGGGTACGGGCGGGGGGGAGAGTGAGTGAGGATACACGGCATCCCCAGAGCGACTAGCGAGATCATCGCGGGTACGGGCGGGGGGGAGTGAGTGAGTGAGGATACACGGGATCCCCAGAGCGACCAGCGGGATCATCGCAGGTACGGGCGGGGGGGAGAGTGAGTGAGGATACACGGCATCCCCAGAGCGACTAGCGAGATCATCGCGGGTACGGGCGGGGGGTAGTGAGTGAGTGAGGATACACGGGATCCCCAGAGCGACCAGCGGGATCATCGCGGGTACGGGCAGGGGGGAGAGTGAGTGAGGATACACGGGATCCCCAGAGCGACCAGCGGGATCATCGCGGGTACGGGCGGGGGGGAGAGTGAGTGAGGATACACGGGATCCCCAGAGCGACCAGCGGGATCATCGCGGGTACGGGCTGGGGGGAGAGTGAGTGAGGATACACGGGATCCCCAGAGCGACCAGCGGGATCATCGCGGGTACGGGCGGGGGGGAGAGTGAGTGAGGATACACGGGATCCCCAGAGCGACCAGCGGGATCATCGCGGGTACGGGCGGGGGGGAGAGTGAGTGAGGATACACGGGATCCCCAGAGCGACCAGCGGGATCATCGCGGGTAAGGGCTGGGGGGGAGAGTGAGTGAGGATACACGGGATCCCCAGAGCGACCAGCGAGATCATCGCGGGTACGGGCGGGGGGGAGAGTGAGTGAGGATACACGGGATCACCAGAGCGACCAGCGGGATCATCGCGGGTACGGGCGGGGGGGAGAGTGAGTGAGGATACACGGGATCCACAGAGCGACCAGCGGGATCATCGCGGGTACGGGCGGTGGGGAGAGTGAGCGGGGATACACGGGATCCCCAGAGCGACCAGCGGGATCATCGCGGGTACGGGCGGGGGGGGAGAGTGAGTGAGGATACACGGGATCCCCAGAGGTACCAGCGGGATCATCGCGGGTACGGGCGGGGGGTGAGAGTGAGTGAGGATACACGGGATCCCCAGAGCGACCAGCGGGATCATCGCGGGTACGGGCGGTGGGGAGAGTGAGCGGGGATACACGGGATCCCCAGAGCGACCAGCGGGACCATCGCGGGTACGGGCGGGGGGGAGAGTGAGTGAGCATACACGGGATCCCCAGAGCGACCAACGCGATCATCGCCGTTACGGGCGGGGGGGAGAGTGAGTGAGGATAGACGGGATCCCCAGAGCGACCAGTGGGATCATCGCGGGTACGGGCCGGGGGGGAGAGTGAGCGAGGATACACGGGATCCCCAGAGCGACCAGCGGGACCATCGCGGGTACGGGCGGGGGGGAGAGTGAGTGAGGATACACGGGATCCCCAGAGCGACCAGCGGGATCATCGCGGGTACGGGCGGGGGGGAGAGTGAGTGAGGATACACGGGATCCACAGAGCGACCAGCGGGATCATCGCGGGTACGGGCGGGGGGGAGAGTGAGTGAGGATACACGGGATCCCCAGAGCGACCGGCGGGATCATCGCGGGTACGGGCGGGGGGGGAGAGTGAGTGAGGATACACGGGATCCCCAGAGCGACCAGCGGGATCATCGCGGGTACGGGCAGGGGGGAGAGTGAGCAGGGAAACACGGAATTCCCCGGAACGACCAGCGGGATCATCGGAGGTACGGGCGGGGGGGAGAGTGAGTGAGGATACACGGGATCACCAGAGCGACCAGCGGGATCATCGCGGGTACGGGCGGGGGGCAGAGTGAGTGAGGATACACGGGATCACCAGAGCGACCAGCGGGATCATCGCGGGTACGGGCGGGGGGGAGAGTGAGTGAGGATACACGGGATCCACAGAGCGACCAGCAGGATCATCGCGGGTACGGGCGGTGGGGAGAGTGAGCGGGGATACACGGGATCCCCAGAGCGACCAGCGGGATCATCGCGGGTACGGGCGGGGGGGGAGAGTGAGTGAGGATACACGGGATCCCCAGAGGTACCAGCGGGATCATCGCGGGTACGGGCGGGGGGGGAGAGTGAGTGAGGATACACGGGATCCCCAGAGCGACCAGCGGGATCATCGCGGGTACGTGCGGTGGGGAGAGTGAGCGGGGATACACGGGATCCCCAGAGCGACCAGCGGGACCATCGCGGGTACGGGCGGTGGGGAGAGTGAGTGAGGATACACGGGATCCCCAGAGCGACCAGCGGGATCATCGCGGGTACGGGCGGGGGGGAGAGTGAGTGAGGATACACGGGATCCCCAGAGCGACCAGTGGGATCATCGCGGGTACGGGTGGGGGGGAGAGTGAGTGAGGATACACGGGATCCCCAGAGCGACCAGCGGGATCATCGCGGGTACGGGCGGGGGGGAGAGTGAGTGAGGATACACGGGATCCCCAGAGCGACCAGCGGGATCATCGCGGGTACGGGCAGGGGGGAGAGTGAGTGAGGATACACGGGATCCCCAGAGCGACCAGCGGGATCATCGCGGGTACGGGCAGGGGGGAGAGTGAGCGGGGAAACACGGGACCCCCAGAGCGACCAGCGGGATCATCGCAGGTACGGGCGGGGGGAGGGAGTGAGGGGGCAAGGGGCGGTGTCCATTCCCTGTGCCCTAACCCCTCTTTCTCTGCCCTTGCAGAAAACATGTGGAGCCACTACATGGACAAGGGGCAGATTGTGGAGAAGGCCTCCATGCCCTCAGCTAACGTGCAGGGCTCCACCAGCAACAAGTTCCCTTACGTGTTTGCCGACATCGCCGCCTCCTTCACCATCCTGGTCGGGATCTTCTTCCCGTCTGTCACCGGTAACGCAGCCCGTTAAATCCGGCGCGGTGGGAGGGGAGGTCTGAGCATCGGTAACCTGTCCCATTAAATCTGTCTTGAGTATCGCTCAGCGGTCACATGTCCCTTTAAATCCGTCGCCGGGGTCTGGGTATCGCTCAGCGGTAACCTGTCCCTTTAAATCCATCGCCGGGGTCTGGGTATCGCTCAGCGGTCACATGTCCCTTTAAATCCGTCGCCGGGGTCTGGGTATCGCTCAGCGGTAACCTGTCCCTTTAAATCCGTCGCCGGGGTCTGGGTATCGCTCAGCGGTCACATGTCCCTTTAAATCCATTGCCGGGGTCTGGGTATCGCTCAGCGGTCACATGTCCCTTTAAATCCATCGCCGGGGTCTGGGTATCGCTCAGCGTTAACCTGTCCCTTTAAATCCGTCGCCGGGGTCTGGGCATCGCTAACGGTAACCTGTCCCTTTAAATCCATCGCCGGGGTCTGGGTATCGCTCAGCGGTAACCTGTCCCTTTAAATCCATCGCCGGGGTCTGGGTATCGCTCAGCGGTAACTGTCCCTTTAAATCCATCGCCGGGGTCTGGGTATCGCTCAGCGGTAACTGTCCCTTTAAATCCATCGCCGGGGTCTGGGTATTGCTCAGCGGTAACCTGTCCCTTTAAATCCGTTGCCGGGGTCTGGGCATCGCTAACGGTAACCTGTCCCTTTAAATCCGTCGCCGGGGTCTGGGTATCACTCAGCGGTAACCTGTCCCTTTAAATCCGTTGCCGGGGTCTGGGCATCGCTAACGGTAACCTGTCCCTTTAAATCCGTCGCCGGGGTCTGGGCATCGCTAACGGTAACCTGTCCCTTTAAATCCGTCGCCGGGGTCTGGGTATCGCTCTGCGGTAACTGTCCCTTTAAATCCGTCGCCGGGGTCTGGGTATCGCTCAGCGGTAACTGTCCCTTTAAATCCGTCGCCGGGGTCTGGGCATCGCTAACGGTAACCTGTCCCTTTAAATCCGTCGCCGGGGTCTGGGTATCGCTCAGCGGTAACTGTCCCTTTAAATCCATCGCCGGGGTCTGGGTATTGCTCAGCGGTAACTGTCCCTTTAAATCCTTTGCCGGGGCCTGGGTATCGCTCTGCGGTAACTGTCCCTTTAAATCCGTCAGCGGGGTCTGGGTATCGCTCAGCGGTAACCTGTCCCTTTAAATCCGTCGCCGGGGTCTGGGTATCGCTCTGCGGTAACCTGTCCCTTTAAATCCGTCGCCGGGGTCTGGGTATCGCTAACGGTAACCTGTCCCTTTAAATCCATCGCCGGGGTCTGGGTATCGCTCAGCGGTAACCTGTCCCTTTAAATCCGTCACCGGGGTCTGGGTATCGCTCAACGGTAACCTGTCCCTTTAAATCCGTCGCCGGGGTCTGGGTATCGCTCTGCGGTAACCTGTCCCTTTATATCCGTCACCGGGGTCTGGGTATCGGTCAGCGGTAACCTGTCCCTTTAAATCCGTCGGCGGGGCCTGGGTATCGCTCAGCGGTAACCTGTCCCTTTAAATCCGTCACGGAGGGTGGTCTGTGTATCAGCCACTGGTAACGCAGCCGATTTTTAGAGTGGTTACAGCACAGAGGGAGGCTATTCAGCCCATCCAGCCTGTGCCAGCCCCCTTGCAAGAGCACTTCAGCTAGTCCTGTTCCCCCCCCTCCCCCCAGCCCTTTCCCTGTCGCCCTGCCAGTTTTTTTTCCCTTCAGGTACTTATTGTGTATTGTGTGCAGTTTTGCTCGCCTTATCTGAGGAAGGATGTTCCCGATGGACGGGGAGTCCAGAAGCAGGGGTCACAGTCTAAGGATAAGGGGTAAGCCATTTAGGACAGAGATGAGGAGGAATTTCTTCACCCAGAGAATGGTGAACCTGTGGAATTCTCTACCACAGAAGGCGGTGGAGGCCAATTCATTAAATATATTCAAGAAGGAGTTGGATATATTTCTTAAGGCTAAAGGGATCAAGGGATATGGGGAGAAGGCAGGGACAGGGTACTGAATTTGGATGATCAGCCATGATCTCATTGAATGGCGGAGCAAGCTCGAGGGGCCGAATGGCCTACTCCTGCTCCGATCTTCTATGTTTCTATGTTCTCGGCCTTCTCGTGTGGGGTGGAGTAGTGGTGGGGGGGTGGTGGGGGAGTGCGGCGTGCGGGTTCGGGTGGGGCGTGTTGTGTCCATGTGTTAATAGAGACACCGAAGGCAGGAGTTGGTTTCACAGGTGTTTACTGAACAAAGTCTGGAGGTGAACTAACTGATACAACACAATATACAGGCTTATATAGCCCGAGTGGCCATTACCGGCATTACAGTACACAGTACATTATAGAAACACAAGATAGGAGCAGGAGTAGGCCATTCGGCCCCTCGAGCCTGCTCTGCCATTCAATGCGATCATGGCTGATCATCCAAATTCAGAACCCTGTCTCTGCCTTCTCCCCATAGCCCTTGATCGCTTTAGCCTTAAGAAATATATCCAACTCCTTCTTGAATATATTTAATGAACTGGCCTCTACTGCCTTCTGTGGTAGAGAATTCCACAGGTTCTCCACTCTCTGGGTGAAGAAATTCCTCCTCATTTCTGTCCTAAATGGCTTACCCCTTATCCTTAGACTGTGACCCCTGGTTCTGGACTCCCCGGCCATCGGGAACATCCTTCCTGCATCTAGTCTGTCCAGTCCTGTCAGAATTTTATAAGTTTCAATGAGATCCGCTCTCATTCTTCTAAACTCCAGCGAGTATAAGCCCAATCGACCCAATCTCTCCTCATACGTCATTCCTGCCATCCCAGGTATCAGTCTGGTGAATCTTCACTGAACTTCTTCCATGGCAAGAACATCCTTCCTCAGATAAGGTGATCAAAACTGCACACAATACTCAAGATGTGGTCTCACCAACGCCCTGTACAACTGCAGCAAGGCATCCTTGTTCCTGTACTCAAACCCTCTCTCTATGAAGGCCAACATACCATTTGCCTTCTTAACCGCCTGCTGCACCTGCATGCTTACCTTCAGCGACTGGTGCACAAGGACACCCAGGTCTCGTTGCACTTCCCCTTCTCCCAATCTATTGCCATTCAGATAATAATCTGCCTTCCTGTTTTTGCCACCAAAGTGGATAACCTCGCATTTATCCACGTTATATTGCATCTGCCATGCTTCTGCCCAATCACCCAACCTGTCCAAATCATCCTGGAGTTTCTCGGCATCCTCCTCACAGCACACATGCCCACCCAGCTTTGTGTCGTCTGCAAACTTGGAGATATTACATCTAGTTCCCTTGTCTAGATCATTAATATATATTGTGAATAGCTGGGGTCCTAGGACCGATCCCTGCGGTACCCCACTAGTCACTGCCTGCCACTCGGGAAAAGACCCGTTTATTCCAACTCTTTGCTTCCTGTCTGCCAACCAGTTCTCTATCCAAGTCAATACCTTGCCCCCAATCCCATGTGCCTTAACTTTACACTATGTTTCTATGTTATCCATAAACCCAAATACTACACCACCAAGGAACGCTGCAAGAACGTAAATCGCAGAGGAATGGTTCTGCGGGAGTTGAGGAGAGCTTTTTTTCACCCCGAGGGTGGTGGGGGTCCGGAACTCCCTGCCTGAAAGGGTTGGTAGAGGCAGAAACCCTCATCGCATTGAAAAAGCACTGGGATGTGCACTTGGAGTGCCGTAACCTTACAGGGCTATGGACCCAGAGCTGGAAAGTGGGATGAGGCTGGGTAGCTCTTTTTCGGACGCGATGGGCCATAGAAACATAGAAGATAGGAGCAGGAGTCGGCCATTCGGCCCCTCGAGCCTGTTGCGCCATTTAATGAGATCATGGCTGATCATCCAAACTCAGTACCCTGTCCCTGCCTTCTCCCCATATCCCTTGATCCCTTTAGCCTTAAGAAATATATCCAACTCCTTCTTGAATATATTTAATGAATTGGCCTCCACTGCCCTCTGTGGTAGAGAATTCCACAGGTTCACCACTCTCTGGGTGAAGAAATTCCTCCTCATCTCAGTCCTAAATGGCTTACCCCTTATCCTTAGACTATGACCCCTGGTTCTGGACTACCCCGCCATCGGGAACATCCTTCTTGCATCTAGTCTGTCCAGTCCTGTTAGAATTTTCTAAGTTTCAAGGAGATCCCCTCTCATTCTTCTAAACTCCAGTGAATATAAGCCCAATCGACCCAATCTCTCCTCATACGTCATTCCTGCCATCCCAGGTGTCAGCCTGCTGAATCTTCGCTGCACTCCCTCCGAATGGCCTCCTTCTGTGTCGTAAAGTTCTCCGATTCTGTGTAGCCCCTTTAAATCCGTCTCGTTGGGTTGGGCGGTGGGGGGGCGGGGAGAAGGAGGGGTCTGTGGTGGTATAGCGGCTGTCCGGGAACTGAAGCACTGGCTGCGATGAGGGCTGGGCGGAAATTACGCTCCCACTGCCGCCTTTATTACTGTGGTGTGGAGATGCCGGTGTTGGACTGGGGTGGACAAATGTAAGAAGTCACACAACACCAGGTTATAGTCCAACAGCTTTATTTGAAATCACAAGCTTTCGGAGCGCTGCTCCTTCGTCAGGTGAAGTGGAGAGATGCATATAGACACAGCATATATAGTCAGAGAGCACTGCCAGATGATTACAGGTAATCTTTCTAATTGCCCTTTCTCACACCTTGGCCTTGGATTGCTGAGATTATCTCTCTGCCGAGGTGTGATAAAGGGCAGTTAGAAAGATTACCTGTAATCATCTGGCAGTGCTCTCTGACTATATATGCTGTGCTTATATGCATCTCTCCACTTCACCTGACGAAGCAGCAGCGCTCCGAAAGCTTGTGATTTCAAATAAAGCTGTTGGACTATAACCTGGTGTTGTGACTTCTCACATTTCTTTATTACTGACGGGGGTCCGGACGTGTCTCCCTGACGAGGGGGTCCGTGTCTCAATGTGATGGGGGTCTCGGTGTGTCTCACTGTGACGGGGGGGTCCGTGTCTCACTGTGATGGGTCTGTGTCTCACTGTGACGGGGTTGGGGGGGTGGTCCGTGTCTCACTGTGACAGGGGTCCGGCTGTGTCTCACTGTGACGGGGGTCCGGGCGTGTCTCACTGTGACGGGGGTCCGGGCGTGTCTCCCTGTGACGGGGGGTCTGGGCGTGTCTCTCTAACGGAGGGTCCCGTGCGATTTATCTGCAGGTATTATGGCCGGTTCGAACCGCTCCGGCGATCTGAAGGACGCCCAGAAGTCGATTCCCGTTGGCACCATCCTCGCCATCGGCACCACCTCGCTGGTCTGTATCCTCTTCCACAGTGCGCCGGCACACCCGCCATTCAGCTGTGGCTGTTGTCGTCCTCCTATCCCTGGGAGGATAGTGCGAGGTAGCGAAGGGATCGCGGGCTGAGTGACAGGGTGACGATCTTGTTGTCTTCGTATCCCTGGGGGGATAGTGCGAGGTAGCGAAGGGATCGTGGGCTGAGTGACAGGGTGACGACCTTGTTGTCTTCGTATCCCTGGGGGGATAGTGCGAGGTAGCGAAGGGATCGCGGGCTGAGTGACAGGGTGACGATCTTGTTGTCTTCGTATCCCTGAGAGGATAGTGCGAGGTAGCGAAGGGATCGCGGGCTGAGTGACAGGGTGACGATCTTGTTGTCTTCGTATCCCTGGGGGGGATAGTGCGAGGTAGCGAAGGGATCGCGGGCTGAGTGACAGGGTGACGATCTTGTTGTCTTCGTATCCCTGGGGGGATAGTGCGAGGTAGCGAAGGGATCGCGGGCTGAGTGACAGGGTGACGATCTTGTTGTCTTCGTATCCCTGGGGGGATAGTGCGAGGTAGCGAAGGGATCGCGGGCTGAGTGACAGGGTGACGATCTTGTTGTCTTCGTATCCCTGGGAGGATAGTGCGAGGTAGCGAAGGGATCGTGGGCTGAGTGACAGGGTGGCGATCTTGTTGTCTTCGTATCCCTGGGGGGATAGTGCGAGGTAGCGAAGGGATCGCGGGCTGAGTGACAGGGTGACGATCTTGTTGTCTTCGTATCCCTGGGGAGGATAGTGCGAGGCAGCGAAGGGATCGCGGGCTGAGTGACAGGGTGACGATCTTGTTGTCTTCGTATCCCTGGGGAGGATAGTGCGAGGTAGCGAAGGGATCGCGGGCTGAGTGACAGGGTGACGATCTTGTTGTCTTCGTATCCCTGGGGGGATAGTGCGAGGTAGCGAAGGGATCGCGGGCTGAGTGACAGGGTGACGATCTTGTTGTCTTCGTATCCCTGGGGGGATAGTGCGAGGTAGCGAAGGGATCGCGGGCTGAGTGACAGGGTGACGATCTTGTTGTCTTCGTATCCCTGGGGGGATAGTGCGAGGTAGCGAAGGGATCGCGGGCTGAGTGACAGGGTGACGATCTTGTTGTCTTCGTATCCCTGGGGGGATAGTGCGAGGTAGCGAAGGGATCGTGGGCTGAGTGACAGGGTGACGATCTTGTTGTCTTCGTATCCCTGGAGGGATAGTGCGAGGTAGCGAAGGGATCGCGGGCTGAGTGACAGGGTGGCGATCTTGTTGTCTTCGTATCCCTGGGGGGATAGTGCGAGGTAGCGAAGGGATCGTGGGCTGAGTGACAGGGTGGTGATCTTGTTGTCTTCGTATCCCTGGGAGGATAGTGCGAGGTAGCGAAGGGATCGCGGGCTGAGTGACAGGGTGACGATCTTGTTGTCTTCGTATCCCTGGGGGGATAGTGCGAGGTAGCGAAGGGATCGCGGGCTGAGTGACAGGGTGACGATCTTGTTGTCTTCGTATCCCTGGGGGGATAGTGCGAGGTAGCGAAGGGATCGCGGGCTGAGTGACAGGGTGACGATCTTGTTGTCTTCGTATCCCTGGGAGGATAGTGCGAGGTAGCGAAGGGATCGCGGGCTGAGTGACAGGGTGACGATCTTGTTGTCTTCGTATCCCTGGGAGGATAGTGCGAGGTAGCGAAGGGATCGCGGGCTGAGTGACAGGGTGGTGATCTTGTTGTCTTCGTATCCCTGGGGGGATAGTGCGAGGTAGCGAAGGGATCGCGGGCTGAGTGACAGGGTGACGATCTTGTTGTCTTCGTATCCCTGGGAGGATAGTGCGAGGTAGCGAAGGGATCGCGGGCTGAGTGACAGGGTGACGATCTTGTTGTCTTCGTATCCCTGGGGGGATAGTGCGAGGTAGCGAAGGGATCGCGGGCTGAGTGACAGGGTGACGATCTTGTTGTCTTCGTATCCCTGGGGGGATAGTGCGAGGTAGCGAAGGGATCGCGGGCTGAGTGACAGGGTGGTGATCTTGTTGTCTTCGTATCCCTGGGGGGATAGTGCGAGGTAGCGAAGGGATCGCGGGCTGAGTGACAGGGTGACGATCTTGTTGTCTTCGTATCCCTGGGGGGATAGTGTGAGGTAGCGAAGGGATCGCGGGCTGAGTGACAGGGTGACGATGTTGTTGTCTTCGTATCCCTGGGGGGATAGTGCGAGGTCGCGAAGGGATCGCGGGCTGAGTGACAGGGTGACGATCTTGTTGTCTTCGTATCCCTGGGAGGGATAGTGCGAGGTAGCGAAGGGATCGCGGGCTGAGTGACAGGGTGGTGATCTTGTTGTCTTCGTATCCCTGGGGGGATAGTGCGAGGTAGCGAAGGGATCGCGGGCTGAGTGACAGGGTGGTGATCTTGTTGTCTTCGTATCCCTGGGGGGATAGTGCGAGGTAGCGAAGGGATCGCGGGCTGAGTGACAGGGTGGTGATCTTGTTGTCTTCGTATCCCTGGGAGGATAGTGCGAGGTAGCGAAGGGATCACGGGCTGAGTGACAGGGTGACGATCTTGTTGTCTTCGTATCCCTGGGAGGATAGTGCGAGGTAGCGAAGGGATCGCGGGCTGAGTGACAGGGTGACGATCTTGTTGTCTTCGTATCCCTGGGAGGATAGTGCGAGGTAGCGAAGGGATCGCGGGCTGAGTGACAGGGTGACGATCTTGTTGTCTTCGTATCCCTGGGGGGATAGTGCGAGGTAGCGAAGGGATCGTGGGCTGAGTGACAGGGTGGCGATCTTGTTGTCTTCGTATCCCTGGGAGGATAGTGCGAGGTAGCGAAGGGATCGCGGGCTGAGTGACAGGGTGACGATCTTGTTGTCTTCGTATCCCTGGGGGGATAGTGCGAGGTAGCGAAGGAATCGCGGGCTGAGTGACAGGGTGGTGATCTTGTTGTCTTCGTATCCCTGGGAGGATAGTGCGAGGTAGCGAAGGGATCGCGGGCTGAGTGACAGGGTGACGATCTTGTTGTCTTCGTATCCCTGGGGGGATAGTGCGAGGTAGCGAAGGGATCGCGGGCTGAGTGACAGGGTGACGATCTTGTTGTCTTCGTATCCCTGGGGGGATAGTGCGAGGTAGCGAAGGGATCGCGGGCTGAGTGACAGGGTGACGATCTTGTTGTCTTCGTATCCCTGGGGGGATAGTGCGAGGTAGCGAAGGGATCGCGGGCTGAGTGACAGGGTGACGATCTTGTTGTCTTCGTATCCCTGGGGGGATAGTGCGAGGTAGCGAAGGGATCGCGGGCTGAGTGACAGGGTCGTGATCTTGTTGTCTTCGTATCCCTGGGAGGATAGTGCGAGGTAGCGAAGGGATCGCGGGCTGAGTGACAGGGTGGTGATCTTGTTGTCTTCGTATCCCTGGGGGGATAGTGCGAGGTAGCGAAGGGATCGCGGGGTGAGTGACCGGGTGGTGATCTTGTTGTCTTCGTATCCCTGGGGGGAGAGTGCGAGGTAGCGAAGGGATCGCGGGCTGAGTGACAGGGTGACGATCTTGTTGTCTTCGTATCCCTGGGGGGATAGTGCGAGGTAGCGAAGGGATCGTGGGCTGAGTGACAGGGTGGTGATCTTGTTGTCTTCGTATCCCTGGGAGGATAGTGCGAGGTAGCGAAGGGATCGCGGGCTGAGTGACAGGGTGGTGATCTTGTTGTCTTCGTATCCCTGGGAGGATAGTGCGAGGTAGCGAAGGGATCGCGGGCTGAGTGACAGGGTGACGATCTTGTTGTCTTCGTATCCCTGGGGGGATAGTGCGAGGTAGCGAAGGGATCGCGGGCTGAGTGACAGGGTGACGATCTTGTTGTCTTCGTATCCCTGGGAGGATAGTGCGAGGTAGCGAAGGGATCGCGGGCTGAGTGACAGGGTGGTGATCTTGTTGTCTTCGTATCCCTGGGGGGATAGTGCGAGGTAGCGAAGGGATCGTGGGCTGAGTGACAGGGTGGCGATCTTGTTGTCTTCGTATCCCTGGGGGGATAGTGCGAGGTAGCGAAGGGATCGCGGGCTGAGTGACAGGGTGGCGATCTTGTTGTCTTCGTATCCCTGGGAGGATAGTGCGAGGTAGCGAAGGGATCGCGGGCTGAGTGACAGGGTGGTGATCTTGTTGTCTTCGTATCCCTGGGGGGATAGTGCGAGGTAGCGAAGGGATCGCGGGCTGAGTGACAGGGTGGTGATCTTGTTGTCTTCGTATCCCTGGGGGGATAGTGCGAGGTAGCGAAGGGATCGCGGGCTGAGTGACAGGGTGACGATCTTGTTGTCTTCGTATCCCTGGGGGGATAGTGCGAGGTAGCGAAGGGATCGCGGGCTGAGTGACAGGGTGGCGATCTTGTTGTCTTCGTATCCCTGGGGGGATAGTGCGAGGTAGCGAAGGGATCGTGGGCTGAGTGACAGGGTGGTGATCTTGTTGTCTTCGTATCCCTGGGAGGATAGTGCGAGGTAGCGAAGGGATCGTGGGCTGAGTGACAGGGTGACGATCTTGTTGTCTTCGTATCCCTGGGGGGATAGTGCGAGGTAGCGAAGGGATCGTGGGCTGAGTGACAGGGTGACGATCTTGTTGTCTTCGTATCCCTGGGAGGATAGTGCGAGGTAGCGAAGGGATCGCGGGCTGAGTGACAGGGTGGTGATCTTGTTGTCTTCGTATCCCTGGGGGGATAGTGCGAGGTAGCGAAGGGATCGCGGGCTGAGTGACAGGGTGGTGATCTTGTTGTCTTCGTATCCCTGGGGGGATAGTGCGAGGTAGCGAAGGGATCGCGGGCTGAGTGACAGGGTGACGATCTTGTTGTCTTCGTATCCCTGAGAGGATAGTGCGAGGTAGCGAAGGGATCGCGGGCTGAGTGACAGGGTGACGATCTTGTTGTCTTCGTATCCCTGGGGGGATAGTGCGAGGTAGCGAAGGGATCGCGGGCTGAGTGACAGGGTGACGATCTTGTTGTCTTCGTATCCCTGGGAGGATAGTGCGAGGTAGCGAAGGGATCGCGGGCTGAGTGACAGGGTGACGATCTTGTTGTCTTCGTATCCCTGGGGGGATAGTGCGAGGTAGCGAAGGGATCGCGGGCTGAGTGACAGGGTGGCGATCTTGTTGTCTTCGTATCCCTGGGGGGATAGTGCGAGGTAGCGAAGGGATCGTGGGCTGAGTGACAGGGTGACGATCTTGTTGTCTTCGTATCCCTGGGAGGATAGTGCGAGGTAGCGAAGGGATCGCGGGCTGAGTGACAGGGTGACGATCTTGTTGTCTTCGTATCCCTGGGAGGATAGTGCGAGGTAGCGAAGGGATCGTGGGCTGAGTGACAGGGTGACGATCTTGTTGTCTTCGTATCCCTGGGGGGATAGTGCGAGGTAGCGAAGGGATCGCGGGCTGAGTGACAGGGTGACGATCTTGTTGTCTTCGTATCCCTGGGGGGGATAGTGCGAGGTAGCGAAGGGATCGTGGGCTGAGTGACAGGGTGGTGATCTTGTTGTCTTCGTATCCCTGGGGGGATAGTGCGAGGTAGCGAAGGGATCGCGGGCTGAGTGACAGGGTGGTGATCTTGTTGTCTTCGTATCCCTGGGGGGATAGTGCGAGGTAGCGAAGGGATCGCGGGCTGAGTGACAGGGTGACGATCTTGTTGTCTTCGTATCCCTGGGGGGATAGTGCGAGGTAGCGAAGGGATCGTGGGCTGAGTGACAGGGTGACGATCTTGTTGTCTTCGTATCCCTGGGAGGATAGTGCGAGGTAGCGAAGGGATCGTGGGCTGAGTGACAGGGTGACGATCTTGTTGTCTTCGTATCCCTGGGGGGATAGTGCGAGGTAGCGAAGGGATCGCGGGCTGAGTGACAGGGTGGTGATCTTGTTGTCTTCGTATCCCTGGGGGGATAGTGCGAGGTAGCGAAGGGATCGTGGGCTGAGTGACAGGGTGGCGATCTTGTTGTCTTCGTATCCCTGGGGGGATAGTGCGAGGTAGCGAAGGGATCGCGGGCTGAGTGACAGGGTGGTGATCTTGTTGTCTTCGTATCCCTGGGGGGATAGTGCGAGGTAGCGAAGGGATCGCGGGCTGAGTGACAGGGTGGTGATCTTGTTGTCTTCGTATCCCTGGGGGGATAGTGCGAGGTAGCGAAGGGATCGCGGGCTGAGTGACAGGGTGACGATCTTGTTGTCTTCGTATCCCTGGGGGGATAGTGCGAGGTAGCGAAGGGATCACGGGCTGAGTGACAGGGTGACGATCTTGTTGTCTTCGTATCCCTGGGGGGATAGTGCGAGGTAGCGAAGGGATCGCGGGCTGAGTGACAGGGTGGCGATCTTGTTGTCTTCGTATCCCTGGGAGGATAGAGCGAGGTAGCGAAGGGATCGCGGGCTGAGTGACAGGGTGGTGATCTTGTTGTCTTCGTATCCCTGGGGGGATAGTGCGAGGTAGCGAAGGGATCGCGGGCTGAGTGACAGGGTGACGATCTTGTTGTCTTCGTATCCCTGGGAGGATAGTGCGAGGTAGCGAAGGGATCGCGGGCTGAGTGACAGGGTGGTGATCTTGTTGTCTTCGTATCCCTGGGGGGATAGTGCGAGGTAGCGAAGGGATCGCGGGCTGAGTGACAGGGTGACGATCTTGTTGTCTTCGTATCCCAGGGGGGATAGTGCGAGGTAGCGAAGGGATCGTGGGCTGAGTGACAGGGTGACGATCTTGTTGTCTTCGTATCCCTGGGGGGATAGTGCAAGGTAGCGAAGGGATCGTGGGCTGAGTGACAGGGTGACGATCTTGTTGTCTTCGTATCCCTGGGGGGGATAGTGCGAGGTAGCGAAGGGATCGCGGGCTGAGTGACAGGGTGGTGATCTTGTTGTCTTCGTATCCCTGGGGGGATAGTGCGAGGTAGCGAAGGGATCGCGGGCTGAGTGACAGGGTGGTGATCTTGTTGTCTTCGTATCCCTGGGAGGATAGTGCGAGGTAGCGAAGGGATCGCGGGCTGAGTGACAGGGTGGTGATCTTGTTGTCTTCGTATCCCAGGGGGGATAGTGCGAGGTAGCGAAGGGATCGCGGGCTGAGTGACAGGGTGGCGATCTTGTTGTCTTCGTATCCCTGGGAGGATAGTGCGAGGTAGCGAAGGGATCGTGGGCTGAGTGACAGGGTGACGATCTTGTTGTCTTCGTATCCCTGGGGGGATAGTGCGAGGTAGCGAAGGGATCGCGGGCTGAGTGACAGGGTGACGATCTTGTTGTCTTCGTATCCCTGGGGGGATAGTGCGAGGTAGCGAAGGGATCGCGGGCTGAGTGACAGGGTGACGATCTTGTTGTCTTCGTATCCCTGGGAGGATAGTGCGAGGTAGCGAAGGGATCGCGGGCTGAGTGACAGGGTGGCGATCTTGTTGTCTTCGTATCCCTGGGAGGATAGTGCGAGGTAGCGAAGGGATCGCGGGCTGAGTGACAGGGTGGCGATCTTGTTGTCTTCGTATCCCTGGGGGGATAGTGCGAGGTAGCGAAGGGATCGCGGGCTGAGTGACAGGGTGACGATCTTGTTGTCTTCGTATCCCTGGGAGGATAGTGCGAGGTAGCGAAGGGATCGCGGGCTGAGTGACAGGGTGACGATCTTGTTGTCTTCGTATCCCTGGGGGGGATAGTGCGAGGTAGCGAAGGGATCGCGGGCTGAGTGACAGGGTGGCGATCTTGTTGTCTTCGTATCCCTGGGGGGATAGTGCGAGGTAGCGAAGGGATCGCGGGCTGAGTGACAGGGTGACGATCTTGTTGTCTTCGTATCCCTGGGAGGATAGTGCGAGGTAGCGAAGGGATCGCGGGCTGAGTGACAGGGTGACGATCTTGTTGTCTTCGTATCCCTGGGGGGGATAGTGCGAGGTAGCGAAGGGATCGCGGGCTGAGTGACAGGGTGACGATCTTGTTGTCTTCGTATCCCTGGGGGGGATAGTGCGAGGTAGCGAAGGGATCGCGGGCTGAGTGACAGGGTGACGATCTTGTTGTCTTCGTATCCCTGGGAGGATAGTGCGAGGTAGCGAAGGGATCGTGGGCTGAGTGACAGGGTGACGATCTTGTTGTCTTCGTATCCCTGGGGGGATAGTGCGAGGTAGCGAAGGGATCGCGGGCTGAGTGACAGGGTGACGATCTTGTTGTCTTCGTATCCCTGGGAGGATAGTGCGAGGTAGCGAAGGGATCGTGGGCTGAGTGACAGGGTGGTGATCTTGTTGTCTTCGTATCCCTGGGGGGGATAGTGCGAGGTAGCGAAGGGATCGCGGGCTGAGTGACAGGGTGGCGATCTTGTTGTCTTCGTATCCCTGGGGGGATAGTGCGAGGTAGCGAAGGGATCGTGGGCTGAGTGACAGGGTGACGATCTTGTTGTCTTCGTATCCCTGGGAGGATAGTGCGAGGTAGCGAAGGGATCGTGGGCTGAGTGACAGGGTGACGATCTTGTTGTCTTCGTATCCCTGGGAGGATAGTGCGAGGTAGCGAAGGGATCGTGGGCTGAGTGACAGGGTGACGATCTTGTTGTCTTCGTATCCCTGGGGGGATAGTGCGAGGTAGCGAAGGGATCGCGGGCTGAGTGACAGGGTGGTGATCTTGTTGTCTTCGTATCCCTGGGGGGATAGTGCGAGGCAGCGAAGGGATCGCGGGCTGAGTGACAGGGTGACGATCTTGTTGTCTTCGTATCCCTGGGGGGATAGTGCGAGGTAGCGAAGGGATCGTGGGCTGAGTGACAGGGTGACGATCTTGTTGTCTTCGTATCCCTGGGGGGATAGTGCGAGGTAGCGAAGGGATCGTGGGCTGAGTGACAGGGTGACGATCTTGTTGTCTTCGTATCCCTGGGGGGATAGTGCGAGGTAGCGAAGGGATCGTGGGCTGAGTGACAGGGTGACGATCTTGTTGTCTTCGTATCCCTGGGGGGATAGTGCGAGGTAGCGAAGGGATCGCGGGCTGAGTGACAGGGTGACGATCTTGTTGTCTTCGTATCCCTGGGGGGATAGTGCGAGGTAGCGAAGGGATCGCGGGCTGAGTGACAGGGTGACGATCTTGTTGTCTTCGTATCCCTGGGAGGATAGTGCGAGGTAGCGAAGGGATCGTGGGCTGAGTGACAGGGTGGTGATCTTGTTGTCTTCGTATCCCTGGGGGGATAGTGCGAGGTAGCGAAGGGATCGCGGGCTGAGTGACAGGGTGACGATCTTGTTGTCTTCGTATCCCTGGGAGGATAGTGCGAGGTAGCGAAGGGATCGCGGGCTGAGTGACAGGGTGGCGATCTTGTTATCTTCGTATCCCTGGGAGGATAGTGCGAGGTAGCGAAGGGATCGCGGGCTGAGTGACAGGGTGGCGATCTTGTTGTCTTCGTATCCCTGGGGGGATCGTGCGAGGTAGCGAAGGGATCGCGGGCTGAGTGACAGGGTGACGATCTTGTTGTCTTCGTATCCCTGGGGGGATAGTGCGAGGTAGCGAAGGGATCGCGGGCTGAGTGACAGGGTGGCGATCTTGTTGTCTTCGTATCCCTGGGAGGATAGAGCGAGGTAGCGAAGGGATCGCGGGCTGAGTGACAGGGTGGTGATCTTGTTGTCTTCGTATCCCTGGGGGGATAGTGCGAGGTAGCGAAGGGATCGCGGGCTGAGTGACAGGGTGACGATCTTGTTGTCTTCGTATCCCTGGGAGGATAGTGCGAGGTAGCGAAGGGATCGCGGGCTGAGTGACAGGGTGGTGATCTTGTTGTCTTCGTATCCCTGGGGGGATAGTGCGAGGTAGCGAAGGGATCGCGGGCTGAGTGACAGGGTGACGATCTTGTTGTCTTCGTATCCCAGGGGGGATAGTGCGAGGTAGCGAAGGGATCGTGGGCTGAGTGACAGGGTGACGATCTTGTTGTCTTCGTATCCCTGGGGGGATAGTGCAAGGTAGCGAAGGGATCGTGGGCTGAGTGACAGGGTGACGATCTTGTTGTCTTCGTATCCCTGGGGGGGATAGTGCGAGGTAGCGAAGGGATCGCGGGCTGAGTGACAGGGTGGTGATCTTGTTGTCTTCGTATCCCTGGGGGGATAGTGCGAGGTAGCGAAGGGATCGCGGGCTGAGTGACAGGGTGGTGATCTTGTTGTCTTCGTATCCCTGGGAGGATAGTGCGAGGTAGCGAAGGGATCGCGGGCTGAGTGACAGGGTGGTGATCTTGTTGTCTTCGTATCCCAGGGGGGATAGTGCGAGGTAGCGAAGGGATCGCGGGCTGAGTGACAGGGTGGCGATCTTGTTGTCTTCGTATCCCTGGGAGGATAGTGCGAGGTAGCGAAGGGATCGTGGGCTGAGTGACAGGGTGACGATCTTGTTGTCTTCGTATCCCTGGGGGGATAGTGCGAGGTAGCGAAGGGATCGCGGGCTGAGTGACAGGGTGACGATCTTGTTGTCTTCGTATCCCTGGGGGGATAGTGCGAGGTAGCGAAGGGATCGCGGGCTGAGTGACAGGGTGACGATCTTGTTGTCTTCGTATCCCTGGGAGGATAGTGCGAGGTAGCGAAGGGATCGCGGGCTGAGTGACAGGGTGGCGATCTTGTTGTCTTCGTATCCCTGGGAGGATAGTGCGAGGTAGCGAAGGGATCGCGGGCTGAGTGACAGGGTGGCGATCTTGTTGTCTTCGTATCCCTGGGGGGATAGTGCGAGGTAGCGAAGGGATCGCGGGCTGAGTGACAGGGTGACGATCTTGTTGTCTTCGTATCCCTGGGAGGATAGTGCGAGGTAGCGAAGGGATCGCGGGCTGAGTGACAGGGTGACGATCTTGTTGTCTTCGTATCCCTGGGGGGGATAGTGCGAGGTAGCGAAGGGATCGCGGGCTGAGTGACAGGGTGGCGATCTTGTTGTCTTCGTATCCCTGGGGGGATAGTGCGAGGTAGCGAAGGGATCGCGGGCTGAGTGACAGGGTGACGATCTTGTTGTCTTCGTATCCCTGGGAGGATAGTGCGAGGTAGCGAAGGGATCGCGGGCTGAGTGACAGGGTGACGATCTTGTTGTCTTCGTATCCCTGGGGGGGATAGTGCGAGGTAGCGAAGGGATCGCGGGCTGAGTGACAGGGTGACGATCTTGTTGTCTTCGTATCCCTGGGGGGGATAGTGCGAGGTAGCGAAGGGATCGCGGGCTGAGTGACAGGGTGACGATCTTGTTGTCTTCGTATCCCTGGGAGGATAGTGCGAGGTAGCGAAGGGATCGTGGGCTGAGTGACAGGGTGACGATCTTGTTGTCTTCGTATCCCTGGGGGGATAGTGCGAGGTAGCGAAGGGATCGCGGGCTGAGTGACAGGGTGACGATCTTGTTGTCTTCGTATCCCTGGGAGGATAGTGCGAGGTAGCGAAGGGATCGTGGGCTGAGTGACAGGGTGGTGATCTTGTTGTCTTCGTATCCCTGGGAGGATAGTGCGAGGTAGCGAAGGGATCGCGGGCTGAGTGACAGGGTGACGATCTTGTTGTCTTCGTATCCCAGGGGGGATAGTGCGAGGTAGCGAAGGGATCGCGGGCTGAGTGACAGGGTGACGATCTTGTTGTCTTCGTATCCCTGGGGGGGATAGTGCGAGGTAGCGAAGGGATCGCGGGCTGAGTGACAGGGTGGCGATCTTGTTGTCTTCGTATCCCTGGGGGGATAGTGCGAGGTAGCGAAGGGATCGTGGGCTGAGTGACAGGGTGACGATCTTGTTGTCTTCGTATCCCTGGGAGGATAGTGCGAGGTAGCGAAGGGATCGTGGGCTGAGTGACAGGGTGACGATCTTGTTGTCTTCGTATCCCTGGGAGGATAGTGCGAGGTAGCGAAGGGATCGTGGGCTGAGTGACAGGGTGACGATCTTGTTGTCTTCGTATCCCTGGGGGGATAGTGCGAGGTAGCGAAGGGATCGCGGGCTGAGTGACAGGGTGGTGATCTTGTTGTCTTCGTATCCCTGGGGGGATAGTGCGAGGCAGCGAAGGGATCGCGGGCTGAGTGACAGGGTGACGATCTTGTTGTCTTCGTATCCCTGGGGGGATAGTGCGAGGTAGCGAAGGGATCGTGGGCTGAGTGACAGGGTGACGATCTTGTTGTCTTCGTATCCCTGGGGGGATAGTGCGAGGTAGCGAAGGGATCGTGGGCTGAGTGACAGGGTGACGATCTTGTTGTCTTCGTATCCCTGGGGGGATAGTGCGAGGTAGCGAAGGGATCGCGGGCTGAGTGACAGGGTGGTGATCTTGTTGTCTTCGTATCCCTGGGGGGATAGTGCGAGGTAGCGAAGGGATCGCGGGCTGAGTGACAGGGTGACGATCTTGTTGTCTTCGTATCCCTGGGAGGATAGTGCGAGGTAGCGAAGGGATCGCGGGCTGAGTGACAGGGTGGTGATCTTGTTGTCTTCGTATCCCTGGGGGGATAGTGCGAGGTAGCGAAGGGATCGCGGGCTGAGTGACAGGGTGACGATCTTGTTGTCTTCGTATCCCAGGGGGGATAGTGCGAGGTAGCGAAGGGATCGTGGGCTGAGTGACAGGGTGACGATCTTGTTGTCTTCGTATCCCTGGGGGGATAGTGCAAGGTAGCGAAGGGATCGTGGGCTGAGTGACAGGGTGACGATCTTGTTGTCTTCGTATCCCTGGGGGGGATAGTGCGAGGTAGCGAAGGGATTGCGGGCTGAGTGACAGGGTGACGATCTTGTTGTCTTCGTATCCCTGGGGGGATAGTGCGAGGTAGCGAAGGGATCGCGGGCTGAGTGACAGGGTGACGATCTTGTTGTCTTCGTATCCCTGGGAGGATAGTGCGAGGTAGCGAAGGGATCGTGGGCTGAGTGACAGGGTGGTGATCTTGTTGTCTTCGTATCCCTGGGGGGATAGTGCGAGGTAGCGAAGGGATCGCGGGCTGAGTGACAGGGTGACGATCTTGTTGTCTTCGTATCCCTGGGAGGATAGTGCGAGGTAGCGAAGGGATCGCGGGCTGAGTGACAGGGTGGCGATCTTGTTATCTTCGTATCCCTGGGAGGATAGTGCGAGGTAGCGAAGGGATCGCGGGCTGAGTGACAGGGTGACGATCTTGTTGTCTTCGTATCCCTGGGGGGATAGTGCGAGGTAGCGAAGGGATCGCGGGCTGAGTGACAGGGTGGTGATCTTGTTGTCTTCGTATCCCTGGGGGGATAGTGCGAGGTAGCGAAGGGATCGCGGGCTGAGTGACAGGGTGACGATCTTGTTGTCTTCGTATCCCTGGGGGGGATAGTGCGAGGTAGCGAAGGGATCGCGGGCTGAGTGACAGGGTGACGATCTTGTTGTCTTCGTATCCCTGGGGGGATAGTGCGAGGTAGCGAAGGGATCACGGGCTGAGTGACAGGGTGACGATCTTGTTGTCTTCGTATCCCTGGGGGGATAGTGCGAGGTAGCGAAGGGATCGCGGGCTGAGTGACAGGGTGGTGATCTTGTTGTCTTCGTATCCCTGGGGGGATAGTGCGAGGTAGCGAAGGGATCGCGGGCTGAGTGACAGGGTGGTGATCTTGTTGTCTTCGTATCCCTGGGGGGATAGTGCGAGGTAGCGAAGGGATCACGGGCTGAGTGACAGGGTGGTGATCTTGTTGTCTTCGTATCCCTGGGGGGATAGTGCGAGGTAGCGAAGGGATCGCGGGCTGAGTGACAGGGTGGTGATCTTGTTGTCTTCGTATCCCTGGGAGGATAGTGCGAGGTAGCGAAGGGATCGCGGGCTGAGTGACAGGGTGACGATCTTGTTGTCTTCGTATCCCTGGGGGGATAGTGCGAGGTAGCGAAGGGATCGTGGGCTGAGTGACAGGGTGACGATCTTGTTGTCTTCGTATCCCTGGGGGGATAGTGCGAGGTAGCGAAGGGATCGCGGGCTGAGTGACAGGGTGACGATCTTGTTGTCTTCGTATCCCTGGGGGGATAGTGCGAGGTAGCGAAGGGATCGCGGGCTGAGTGACAGGGTGACGATCTTGTTGTCTTCGTATCCCTGGGAGGATAGTGCGAGGTAGCGAAGGGATCGCGGGCTGAGTGACAGGGTGACGATCTTGTTGTCTTCGTATCCCTGGGGGGATAGTGCGAGGTAGCGAAGGGATCGCGGGCTGAGTGACAGGGTGGCGATCTTGTTGTCTTCGTATCCCTGGGAGGATAGTGCGAGGTAGCGAAGGGATCGCGGGCTGAGTGACAGGGTGGTGATCTTGTTGTCTTCGTATCCCTGGGGGGATAGTGCGAGGTAGCGAAGGGATCGCGGGCTGAGTGACAGGGTGACGATCTTGTTGTCTTCGTATCCCTGGGGGGGATAGTGCGAGGTAGCGAAGGGATCGCGGGCTGAGTGACAGGGTGGTGATCTTGTTGTCTTCGTATCCCTGGGGGGATAGTGCGAGGTAGCGAAGGGATCGCGGGCTGAGTGACAGGGTGACGATCTTGTTGTCTTCGTATCCCTGGGGGGATAGTGCGAGGTAGCGAAGGGATCGCGGGCTGAGTGACAGGGTGGTGATCTTGTTGTCTTCGTATCCCTGGGGGGATAGTGCGAGGTAGCGAAGGGATCGCGGGCTGAGTGACAGGGTGGTGATCTTGTTGTCTTCGTATCCCTGGGGGGATAGTGCGAGGTAGCGAAGGGATCGCGGGCTGAGTGACAGGGTGACGATCTTGTTGTCTTCGTATCCCTGGGGGGGATAGTGCGAGGTAGCGAAGGGATCGCGGGCTGAGTGACAGGGTGGTGATCTTGTTGTCTTCGTATACCTGGGGGGATAGTGCGAGGTAGCGAAGGGATCGCGGGCTGAGTGACAGGGTGACGATCTTGTTGTCTTCGTATCCCTGGGGGGATAGTGCGAGGTAGCGAAGGGATCGCGGGCTGAGTGACAGGGTGGTGATCTTGTTGTCTTCGTATCCCTGGGGGGATAGTGCGAGGTAGCGAAGGGATCGTGGGCTGAGTGACAGGGTGGCGATCTTGTTGTCTTCGTATCCCTGGGAGGATAGTGCGAGGTAGCGAAGGGATCGCGGGCTGAGTGACAGGGTGGTGATCTTGTTGTCTTCGTATCCCTGGGAGGATAGTGCGAGGTAGCGAAGGGATCGCGGGCTGAGTGACAGGGTGGTGATCTTGTTGTCTTCGTATCCCTGGGGGGATAGTGCGAGGTAGCGAAGGGATCGCGGGCTGAGTGACAGGGTGGTGATCTTGTTGTCTTCGTATCCCTGGGAGGATAGTGCGAGGTAGCGAAGGGATCGCGGGCTGAGTGACAGGGTGGTGATCTTGTTGTCTTCGTATCCCTGGGGGGATAGTGCGAGGTAGCGAAGGGATCGCGGGCTGAGTGACAGGGTGGTGATCTTGTTGTCTTCGTATCCCTGGGGGGATAGTGCGAGGTAGCGAAGGGATCGCGGGCTGAGTGACAGGGTGGTGATCTTGTTGTCTTCGTATCCCTGGGGGGATAGTGCGAGGTAGCGAAGGGATCGCGGGCTGAGTGACAGGGTGACGATCTTGTTGTCTTCGTATCCCTGGGGGGATAGTGCGAGGTAGCGAAGGGATCGCGGGCTGAGTGACAGGGTGACGATCTTGTTGTCTTCGTATCCCTGGGGGGATAGTGCGAGGTAGCGAAGGGATCGCGGGCTGAGTGACAGGGTGACGATCTTGTTGTCTTCGTATCCCTGGGGGGATAGTGCGAGGTAGCGAAGGGATCGCGGGCTGAGTGACAGGGTGGTGATCTTGTTGTCTTCGTATCCCTGGGGGGATAGTGCGAGGTAGCGAAGGGATCGCGGGCTGAGTGACAGGGTGACGATCTTGTTGTCTTCGTATCCCTGGGGGGATAGTGTGAGGTAGCGAAGGGATCGCGGGCTGAGTGACAGGGTGACGATGTTGTTGTCTTCGTATCCCTGGGGGGATAGTGCGAGGTCGCGAAGGGATCGCGGGCTGAGTGACAGGGTGACGATCTTGTTGTCTTCGTATCCCTGGGAGGGATAGTGCGAGGTAGCGAAGGGATCGTGGGCTGAGTGACAGGGTGGCGATCTTGTTGTCTTCGTATCCCTGGGAGGATAGTGCGAGGTAGCGAAGGGATCGCGGGCTGAGTGACAGGGTGGTGATCTTGTTGTCTTCGTATCCCTGGGAGGATAGTGCGAGGTAGCGAAGGGATCGCGGGCTGAGTGACAGGGTGGTGATCTTGTTGTCTTCGTATCCCTGGGGGGATAGTGCGAGGTAGCGAAGGGATCGCGGGCTGAGTGACAGGGTGGTGATCTTGTTGTCTTCGTATCCCTGGGAGGATAGTGCGAGGTAGCGAAGGGATCGCGGGCTGAGTGACAGGGTGGTGATCTTGTTGTCTTCGTATCCCTGGGGGGATAGTGCGAGGTAGCGAAGGGATCGCGGGCTGAGTGACAGGGTGACGATCTTGTTGTCTTCGTATCCCTGGGGGGATAGTGCGAGGTAGCGAAGGGATCGCGGGCTGAGTGACAGGGTGACGATCTTGTTGTCTTCGTATCCCTGGGGGGATAGTGCGAGGTAGCGAAGGGATCGCGGGCTGAGTGACAGGGTGGTGATCTTGTTGTCTTCGTATCCCTGGGGGGATAGTGCGAGGTAGCGAAGGGATCGCGGGCTGAGTGACAGGGTGACGATCTTGTTGTCTTCGTATCCCTGGGGGGATAGTGCGAGGTAGAAGGAGAATAAAACGAAAGACTCCCATTTCTACAGCGCCTTTCACCACTTTGGCTGTAAAGCGCTTGGGGACATCCTAATGAAGTACTTTTTGAAGTGTAGTCACTGTTGTAATGTAGGCAACGCGGCTGCCAATTTGCGCACACCAAGCTGCCACAAACAGCAATGTGAAAGTAACCGCATCATCTGTTTTGAGATGTTGTTCGAGGGATAGATATCGGGCTCCAGGACACGGGAGAACTCCCCTGCTCTTCTTCAAAATAGTGACACGGGATTTTTCACATCCACCTGTCAGCAGATGGGGCCTCGGTTTAACGTCTCCCCCTCAGTACTGCCCCTCCGACAGTGCGGCGCTCCCTCAGTACTGCCCCTCCGACAGTGCAACACTCCCTCAGTACTGCCCCTCTGGCAGTGCAGCGATCCCTCAGTACTGCCCCTCCGACACTGCGGCGCTCCCTCAGTGCTGCCCCTCCGACAGTGCGGCGCTCCCTCAGTACTGCCCCTCCGACAGTGCAGCGATCCCTCAGTACTGCCCCTCCGACACTGCGGCGCTCCCTCAGTACTGCCCCTCCGACAGTGCGGCGCTCCCTCAGTACTGCCCCTCCGACAGTGCAGCGATCCCTCAGTACTGCCCCTCCGACAGTGCAGCGCTCCCTCAGTACTGCCCCTCCGACAGTGCAGCGCTCCCTCAGTACTGTCCCTCCGACAGTGCGGCGCTCCCTCAGTACTGCCCCTCCGACAGTGCAGCGATCCCTCAGTACTGCCCCTCTGACATTGCGGTGCTCCCTCGGTACTGTCCCTCCGACAGTGCGGCGCTCCCTCAGTACTGCCCCTCCGACAGTGCAGCGATCCCTCAGTACTGCCCCTCCGACAGTGCGCCACTCCCTCAGTACTGCCCCTCCGACAGTGCAGCGATCCCTCAGTACTGCCCCTCCGACAGTGCGCCACTCCCTCAGTACTGCCCCTCCGACAGTGCGCCACTCCCTCAGTACTGCCCCTCTGACTGTGCGGCGCTCCCTCAGTGCTGCCCCTCCGACAGTGCGGCGCTCCCTCAGTACTGCCCCTCCCACAGTGCGGCGCTCCCTCAGTACTGCCCCTCCCACAGTGCGGCGCTCCCTCAGTACTGCCCCTCCGACAGTGCGGCGCTCCCTCAGTGCTGCCCCTCCGACAGTGCGGCACTCCCACAGTGCTGCCCCTCCGACAGTGCGGCGCTCCCTCAGTACTGCCCCTCTGACAGTGCGGCGCTCCCTCAGTACTGCCCCTCCGACAGTGCGGCGCTCCCTCAGTGCTGCCCCTCTGGCAGTGCAGCGCTCCCTCAGTACTGCCCCTCCGACAGTGTAGCGCTCCCTCAGTACTGCCCCTCCGACAGTGCGGCGCTCCCTCAGTACTGCCCCTCTGACAGTGTGGCGCTCCCTCAGTACTGCCCCTCTGGCAGTGCAGCGCTCCCTCAGTACTGCCCCTCCGACAGTGTAGCGCTCCCTCAGCACTGCCCCTCCGACAGTGTGGCGCTCCCTCAGTATTGCCCCTCCGACAGTGCGGCACTCCCTCAGTACTGCCCCTCCGACAGTGAAGCGCTCCCTCAGTACTGCCCCTCCGACAGTGCAGCGCTCCCTCAGTACTGCCCCTCCGACAGTGCAGCGCTCCCTCAGTACCGCCCCTCCGACAGTGCGGCACATCCTCAGTACTGCCCCTCCGACAGTGTAGCGCTCCCTCAGTACTGCCCCTCCGACAGTGCAGCGCTCCCGCAGTACCGCCCCTCCGACAGTGCAGCGCTCCCGCAGTACTGCCCCTCCGACAGTGCGGCGCTCCCTCGGTACTGCCCCTCTGGCAGTACAGCGCTCCCTCAGTACTGCACTGGAGTGTCAGCCTAGACTTTTGTGCTCAAGTCTCTGGAGTGGGACTTGAACCCACAACCTTCTGACCCAGAGGCGAGAGTTGCCCACTGAGCCACGGTGTGAAGGAGTGGAAGGATTAGTGGAAGATGTCACGGCCTTGGAGAGGGTACAGAGAAGTTTTACCAGGGATGAGGGGACTTAAATTATGAGGAGAGGTTGAAGATGCTGGGACTGTTCTCCTTGGAGCAGAGAAGGTTAAGGGGAGATTGACCAGAATGGTACCAGGGATGAGGGACTTCAGTTATGTGGAGAGACTGGAGAAGCTGGGATTGTTCTCCTTAGAGCAGAGAAGGTTAAGGGGAGATTGACCAGGATGTTACCAGGGATGAGGGACTTCAGTTATGTGGAGAGACTGGAGAAGCTGGGATTGTTCTCCTTAGAACAGAGAAGGTTAAGGGGAGATTGACCAGAATGGTACCAGGGATGAGGGACTTCAGTGATGTGGAGAGACTGGAGAAGCTGGGATTGTTCTCCTTAGAGCAGAGAAGGTTAAGGGGAGATTGACCAGAATGGTACCAGGGATGAGGGACTTCAGTTATGTGGAGAGACTGGAGAAGCTGGGATTGTTCTCCTTAGAGCAGAGAAGGTTAAGGGGAGATTGACCAGAATGGTACCAGTGATGAGGGACTTCAGTGATGTGGAGAGACTGGAGAAGCTGGGATTGTTCTCCTTGGAGCAGAGAAGGTTATGGGGAGATTGACCAGGATGTTACCAGGGATGAGGGACTTCAGTTATGTGGAGAGACTGGAGAAGCTGGGATTGTTCTCCTTGGAGCAGAGAAGGTTATGGGGAGATTGACCAGGATGTTACCAGGGATGAGGGACTTCAGTGATGTGGAGAGACTGGAGAAGCTGGGATTGTTCTCCTTAGAGCAGAGAAGGTTAAGGGGTGATTGACCAGAATGGTACCAGGGATGAGGGGCTTCAGTTATGTGGAGAGACTGGAGAAGCTGGGGTTGTTCTCCTTGGAGCAGAGAAGGTTAAGGGGAGATTGACCAGAATGGTACCAGTGATGAGGGACTTCAGTGATGTGGAGAGACTGGAGAAGCTGGGATTGTTCTCCTTAGAGCAGAGAAGGTTAAGGGGAGATTGACCAGAATGGTACCAGGGATGAGGGACTTCAGTGATGTGGAGAGACTGGAGAAGCTGGGACTGTTCTCCTTGGAGCAGAGAAGGTTATGGGGAGATTGACCAGGATGTTACCAGGGATGAGGGACTTCAGTTATGTGGAGAGATTGGAAAAGTTCAGGCTGTTCTCCTTGGAACAGAGAAGGTTAAGTGGAGACCTAATGGAGGTTTTCGAGATGATGAGGGCTTTAGATTGAGTCGATAGAGAAAAACGATTCTCTCTGGTGAGTGGATCAATAACCAGAGGCCACAGATTCAAAATCATTGGCCACCGATCGAGAGGGGAGATGAGGAGAAATGTTTTCAGTCGGAGAGTTGTCGGGCTCTGGAACGCTCGACCTGAAACGGGGTGTTGGGGGGTGAAGCTGATTCCATCAGTAATGTTAACAGGGAGTTGGACAGGTGCTCGAGGATGAGGAACTCACAGGGTTATGGACACAAAGCGGGGGAATGTGGGACTGTGCACGGCCGCTCGTTCAAAGAGCCGGCACGGGTTGTAGGTTTCTACCATTCGCGGGCCGATTAACAGGGTGGCAGGCGCTGTTGTTTTCATACTTTTCCACTGTCCCGAGCTCCCCTGGCTGTGGTTAACGGCGGGGGGGTGTGGCCCTGTTCTACTTTCCCTGACTCTGAGCACAGATATCAGCAGCATCATCCTGTTTGGAGCTTGCGTGGAAGGAGTGGTCCTTCGTGACAAGTAAGTTCAGCCATTTATCCCGCGCGGTATGAATTTGGGACGTGTAATTGGTTGTGACTGAGACCCCTCGCACGAGCACAGGAAAGGCCCAGGCACCATCCCCGGCCTGTGCTGAGTCCCCCTCGAGCCTGTTACACAGGAACAGGAGGCCCATTCAGTCCCCTCGAGCCTGTTACACAGGAACAGGAGGAGGCCGTTCAGCCCCTCGAGCCCGTTACACAGGATCAGGAGGAGGCCGTTCAGCCCCTCGAGCCTGTTACACAGGATCAGGAGGAGGCCGTTCAGCCCCTCGAGCCTGTTACACAGGAACAGGAGGAGGCCGTTCAGCCCCTCGAGCCCGTTACACAGGATCAGGAGGAGGCCGTTCAGCCCCTCGAGCCTGTTACACAGGATCAGGAGGAGGCCCATTCAGCCCCTCGAGCCTGTTACACAGGAACAGGAGGAGGCCGTTCAGCCCCTCGAGCCTGTTACACAGGATCAGGAGGAGGCCGTTCAGCCCCTCGAGCCTGTTACACAGGAACAGGAGGAGGCCCATTCAGGCCCCTCGAGCCTGTTACACAGGAACAGGAGGAGGCCGTTCAGCCCCTCGAGCCTGTTACACAGGAACAGGAGGAGGCCCATTCAGCCCCTCGAGCCTGTTACACAGGATCAGGAGGAGGCCATTCAGCCCCTGGAGTCTGTTACACAGGAACAGGAGGAGGCCCATTCAGCCCCTCGAGCCTGTTACACAGGAACAGGAGGAGGCCCATTCAGCCCCTCGAGCCTGTTACACAGGAACAGGAGGAGGCCGTTCAGCCCCTCGAGCCTGTTACACAGGAACAGGAGGAGGCCGTTCAGCCCCTCGAGCCTGTTACACAGGAACAGGAGGAGGCCGTTCAGCCCCTCGAGCCTGTTACACAGGAACAGGAGGAGGCCGTTCAGCCCCTCGAGCCTGTTACACAGGAACAGGAGGAGGCCGTTCAGCCCCTCGAGCCTGTTACACAGGAACAGGAGGCCATTCAGCCCCCTCGAGCCTGTTGCACAGGAACAGGAGGCCATTCAGCCCCCTCGAGCCTGTTACACAGGAACAGGAGGAGGCCATTCAGCCCCTGGAGCCTGTTACACAGGAACAGGGCATTCAGGAGTTTAGAAGATTGAGAGGGGATCTCATCGAAACCTATAAAATTCTGTCAGGTCTGGACAGACTAGATGCAGAGTGGATGTTTCTGATGGCTGGGGAGTCCAGAACCAGGGGTCATAGTCTAAGGATAAGGGGTAAGCCATTTACGACTGAGATGAGGAGGAATTTCTTCACCCAGAGAGTGGTGAACCTGTGGAACTCTCTACCACAGAAGGCAGTTGAGGCCAATTCATTAAATATATTCAAGAAAGAGTTGGATATATTTCTTGAGGCTAAAGGGATCTAGGGATATGGGGAGAAGGCAGGGACAGGGTACTTAATCTGGATGATCAGCCATGATATCTTTGAATGGCGGAGCAGGCTCGAAGGGCCGAATGGCCTACTCCTGCTCCTATCTTCTATGTTACACAGGCGGAGGCCGTTCAGCCCGTCGAGCCCGTTACACAGGAACAGGAGGAGGCCATTCAGCCCCTCGAGCCTGTTACACAGGAACAGGAGGAGGCCGTTCAGCCCGTCGAGCCCGTTACACAGGAACAGGAGGAGGCCATTCAGCCCCTCAAGCCTGTTACACAGGAACAGGAGGAGGCCATTCAGCCCCTCGAGCCTGTTACACAGGAACAGGAGGAGGCCCATTCAGCCCCTCGAGCCTGTTACACGGGAACAGGAGGAGGCCCATTCAGCCCCTCGAGCCTGTTACACAGGAACAGGAGGAGGCCATTCAGCCCCCTCGAGCCTGTTACACGGGAACAGGAGGAGGCCCATTCAGCCCCTCGAGCCTGTTACACAGGAACAGGAGGAGGCCCATTCAGCCCACTCAAGCCTGTTACACAGGAACAGGAGGAGGCCATTCAGCCCCTCGAGCCTGTTACACAGGAACAGGAGGAGGCCATTCAGCCCCTCGAGCCCGTTACACAGGAACAGGAGGAGGCCATTCAGCCCCTCGAGCCTGTTCCACAGGAACAGGAGGAGGCCCATTCAGCCCCTCGAGCCTGTTATACAGGAACAGGAGGAGGCCCATTCAGCCCCTTGATCCTGTTACACATGAACAGGCCATTCAGCCTCTCGAGCCTGTTACACAGCAACAGGCCATTCAGCCTCTCGAGCCTGTTACACAGCAACAGGCCATTCAGCCTCTCGAGCCTGTTACACAGCAACAGGCCATTCAGCCCCCTCGAGCCTGTTACACATGAACAGGCCATTCAGCCTCTCGAGCCTGCTACACAGCAACAGGCCATTCAGCCCCCTCGAGCCTGTTACACAGGAACAGGCCATTCAGCCTCTCGAGCCTGTTACACAGCAACAGGCCATTCAGCCCCCTCGAGCCTGTTACACAGGAACAGGCCATTCAGCCTCTCGAGCCTGTTACACAGGAACAGGCCATTCAGCCTCTCGAGCCTGTTACACAGCAACAGGCCATTCAGCCCCCTCGAGCCTGTTACACAGGAACAGGCCATTCAGCCTCTCGAGCCTGTTACACAGGAACAGGCCATTCAGCCTCTCGAGCCTGTTACACAGCAACAGGCCATTCAGCCCCCTCGAGCCTGTTACACAGGAACAGGCCATTCAGCCTCTCGAGCCTGTTACACAGCAACAGGCCATTCAGCCCCCTCGAGCCTGTTACACAGGAACAGGCCATTCAGCCTCTCGAGCCTGTTACACAGGAACAGGCCATTCAGCCTCTCGAGCCTGTTACACAGGAACAGGCCATTCAGCCCCTCGAGCCTGTTACACAGGAACAGGCCATTCAGCCCCCTCGAGCCTGTTACACAGGAACAGGCCATTCAGCCCCCTCGAGCCTGTTACACAGGAACAGGCCATTCAGCCTCTCGAGCCTGTTACACAGGAACAGGCCATTCAGCCCCTCGAGCCTGTTACACAGGAACAGGCCATTCAGCCTCTCGAGCCTGTTACACAGCAACAGGCCATTCAGCCCCTCGAGCCTGTTACACAGCAACAGGCCATTCAGCCCCTCGAGCCTGTTACACAGGAACAGGCCATTCAGCCCCTCGAGCCTGTTACAAAGTGGGTTCCGGGAGCTGGGTCCGGGAAGATGTGAAGCAGGCTCTGGAGTGGGACTGGGAGTGGTTTCCGGGAGCTGGCCTGGGAGCGGGATCCAGGAAGATGTGGAGCGGGTTCTGCCTGGTGCAGCCCGCAGTTACACTCTGCTCGTTCTATTCCTCCCCCAGGTTCGGAGAGGCGGTGAAAGGGAATCTGGTTGTGGGAACGCTGTCCTGGCCCTCGCCCTGGGTTATTGTCATTGGATCCTTCTTCTCCACCTGTGGGGCCGGGCTGCAGAGCCTGACCGGAGCTCCGCGCCTCCTCCAGGCAATCGCCAAGGACAACATCATCCCCTTCCTACGGGTCAGTGTCCCTCGCTCACAGTCTCTGATCCTCTATAATAACACTCACTTGCGCTCGCACGCTCTCGCTCACGTGCTCACTCTCACTCACTTGCATACTCTCACAGTTGCTCACTCAACCACACTCGCGCTCGCTCTCACACTCGCGCGCGCTCTCACTGACTCGCACGCTGTCGCTTGCACGCTCTCTCACTCGTGCGTGCTCTCGCGCGCTCTCACTGACTCGCACGCTCTCTCGCTCGCACGCTCTCTCGCTCGCACGCTCTCTCGCTCGCACGCTTACTCGCACGCTCTCACTCACTCGCACGCTCTCACTCGCACGCTCTCACTCGCGCGCGCGCTCTCACTGACTCGCATGCGCTCTCACTTGCACGCGCTCTCACTTGCGCGCGCTCGCACGCTCTCTCGCTCGCATGCTCTCTCACTCGCACACTTGCTCGCACGCTCTCACTCACTCGCACGCTCTCACTCGCACGCTCTCGCGCGCGCGCTCTCACTGACTCGCATGCGCTCTCGCTCGCTCACACGCGCTCTCACTTGTACGCGCTCTCACTTGCGCGCGCTCTCTCGCTCGCACGCTCTCTCACTCGCACGCGCTCTCACGCGCGCGCTCTCACTCGCGCGCGCTCTCACTCGCGCGCGCTCACTGACTCGCGCGCTCTCACTGACTCGCGCGCTCTCACTGACTCGCGCGCTCTCACTCGCGCGCGCTCACTCACTCGCGCGCTCTCACTTGCGCGCGCTCGCACGCTCTCACTGACTCGCGCGCGCACTCTCACTCTCGCGCGCACTCACTCGCACGCACTCCCTCACTCGCAGGCTCACTCACTCGCCCGCGCTCTCACTCGCTCTCCCTCACTCACAGGCTCTTGCGCACGTTCTCACTCATGTTCTCACACTCGCACACACAGTCTCTGATCTCTCTCTCGCTGCTCTCGCAGGTGTTTGGACACGGGAAGGTGAACGGGGAGCCCACCTGGGCCCTGCTGCTGACGGGCATCATCGCCGAGCTCGGAATCCTCATCGCGTCACTGGACATGGTCGCTCCCATCCTCTCCATGTATGGTATCCCCCCTCCCCCTCGCCATTTCCCCCTCTCCGTCTATCTCTCTGTCCGTCTATCTTCCTCGGTCTCTCTCCCTCCCTCGGCCTCTCTCCCTCCCTCGGTCTCTCTCTCTCCCTCGGACTCTCTCTCTCCCTCGGTCTCTCTCTCTCCCTCGGTCTGTCTCTCTCTCTCTCCCTCGGTCTCTCTCTCTCTCCCTCCCTCGGTCTCTCTCTCTCTCCCTCCCTCGGTCGGTCTCTCTCTCTCCCTCCCTCGGTCTCTCTCTCTCTCCCTCCCTCGGTCTCTCTCTCTCTCCCTCCCTCGGTCTCTCTCTCCCTCCCTCGGTCTCTCTCTCTCTCCCTCCCTCGGTCTCTCTCTCTCTCCCTCCCTCGGTCTCTCTCTCTCTCCCTCCCTCGGTGTCTCTCTCTCTCCCTCCCTCGGTCTCTCTCTCTCCCTCCCTCGGTCTCTCTCTCTCTCCCTCCCTCGGTCTCTCCCTCCCTCGGTCTCTCTCTCTCCCTCGGTCTCTCTCTCTCTCTCTCTCTCCCTCCCTCGGTCTCTCTCTCTCCCTCCCTCGGTCTCTCTCTCTCCCTCCCTCGGTCTCTCTCTCTCTCCCTCCCTCGGTCTCTCTCTCTCCCTCGGTCTCTCTCTCTCTCTCTCTCTCCCTCCCTCGGTCTCTCTCTCTCCCTCCCTCGGTCTCTCTCTCTCCCTCCCTCGGTCTCTCTCTCTCTCCCTCCCTCGGTCTCTCTCTCTCCCTCCCTCGGTCTCTCTCTCTCTCCCTCGGTCTCTCTCTCCCTCGGTCTCTCTCTCTCTCCCTCCCTCGGTCTCTCTCTCTCCCTCCCTCGGTCTCTCTCTCTCTCCCTCCCTCGGTCTCTCTCTCTCTCTCTCCCTCCCTCGGTCTCTCTCTCTCCCTCCCTTGGTCTCTCTCTCTCTCCCTCCCTCGGTCTCTCTCTCTCTCCCTCCCTCGGTCTCTCTCTCTCTCCCTCCCTCGGTCTCTCTCTCTCTCCCTCCCTCGGTCTCTCTCTCCCTCCCTCGGTCTCTTCTCTCTCTCCCTCCCTCGGTCTCTGTCTCTCTCTCCCTCCCTCGGTCTCTCTCTCTCTCCCTCCCTCGGTCTCTCTCTCTCTCCCTCCCTCGGTCTCTCTCTCCCTCCCTCGGTCTCTCTCTCTCTCCCTCCCTCGGTCTCTCTCCCTCCCTCGGTCTCTCTCTCTCCCTCCCTCGGTCTCTCTCTCTCTCCCTCCCTCGGTCTCTCTCTCTCCCTCCCTCGGTCTCTCTCTCTCCCTCCCTCGGTCTCTGTCTCTCTCTCTCTCTCCCTCCCTCGGTCTCTCTCCCTCCCTCGGTCTCTCTCTCTCCCTCCCTCGGTCTCTCTCTCCCTCCCTCGGTCTCTCTCTCTCCCTCCCTCGGTCTCTCTCTCTCCCTCCCTCGGTCTCTCTCTCTCCCTCCCTCGGTCTCTCTCTCTCCCTCGGTCTCTCTCTCTCTCTCTCTCTCTCTCTCTCTCTCTCTCTCTCTCTCTCCCTCCCTCGGTCTCTCTCTCTCCCTCCCTCGGTCTCTCTCTCTCCCTCCCTCGGTCTCTCTCTCTCTCTCCCTCGGTCTCTCTCTCTCTCGGTCTCTCTCTCTCTCCCTCGGTCTCTCTCTCCCTCCCTCGGTCTCTCTCTCTCTCTCTCCCTTGGTCTCTCTCTCCCTCCCTCGGTCTCTCTCTCCCTCGGTCTCTCTCTCCCTCCCTCGCCCTGTCTCTCTCCCTCCCTCGGTCTCTCTCTCTCCCTCCCTCGGTCTCTCTCTCTCTCCCTCCCTCGGTCTCTCTCTCTCCCTCCCTCGGTCTCTCTCCCTCGGTCTCTCTCTCTCTCTCTCTCTCTCTCTCTCTCTCCCTCGGTCTCTCTCTCTCTCTCTCTCTCCCTCGGTCTCTCTCTCTCTCCCTCCCTCGGTCTCTGTCTCTCTCTCTCCCTCGGTCTCTCTCTCTCTCCCTCGGTGTCTCTCTCTCTCTCCCTCGGTCTCTCTCTCTCTCTCCCTCGGTCTCTCTCTCTCTCTCCCTCGGTCTCTCTCTCTCTCTCCCTCGGTCTCTCTCTCTCTCTCTCTCCCTCGGTCTCTCTCTCTCTCTCCCTCGGTCTCTCTCTCTCTCTCCCTCGGTCTCTCTCTCTCTCTCTCTCTCTCTCCCTCTCCCTCGGTCTCTCTCTCGGTCTCTCTCTCTCTCCCTCGCTCTCTCTCTCTCTCTTCTCTCCCTCGGTCTCTCTCTCTCTCTCCCTCGGTCTCTCTCTCTCTCTCCTCGGTCTCTCTCTCTCTCTCTCCCTCGGTCTCTTTCTCTCTCCCTCCCTCGGTCTCTCTCCCTCCCTCGGTCTCTCTCTCTCTCCGCCCCTCGGTCTCTCTCTCTCCCTCCCTCGGTCTCTCTCTCTCCCTCCCTCGGTCTCTCTCTCTCTCCCTCCCTCGGTCTCGCTCTCTCCCTCCCTCGGTCTCTCTCTCTCCCTCCCTCCCCGTCTCTTCCTCCCTCGGTATCTCTCTCTCCCGCCCTCGGTCTCTCTCTCCCGCCCTCGGTCTGTCTCTCCCCCGAGTTGCCTGGGGAGTGGGTGTGTAGATGATAACCGGGGGAGGGGTGCGGTGGGGTGGTTTGATGACCCGTGTGTTCTGGATTATTCCGTGAGCTGCCGTCATCTCGCTGTGCTGACGATGCCGTTTCTCCGCAGGTTTTTCCTGATGTGTTACCTGTTTGTGAATCTGGCCTGTGCCCTGCAGACGCTGCTCCGGACCCCGAACTGGAGGCCCCGATTTCGATACTACCACTGGTGAGGGGGGCCGAGGGTTGGGGGGGTGGGGGTTGGTTACTGACCCTGTGTGTGTCTCGGGGGTCGCTCACTGACCGGTGTGTGGGGGGTCGGGGTCACTCACTGACCCGGTGTGTGGGGGTCAGGGGTCACTCACTGACCTGGTGTGTGGGGGTCGGGGGTTGCTCACTGACCCTGGTGTCATAGAGAGTCATAGAGTTATACAGCACGGATAGAGGCCCTTCGGCCCATCGTGTCCGCGCCGGCCATCAAGCCCTGTCTGATCTAATCCCATATTCCAAGCATTTGGTCCGTAGCCTTGTACGCTATGGCGTTTCAAGTGCTCATCCAAATGCTTCTTAAATGTTGTGAGGGTTCCTGCCTCTACCACCCTTTCAGGCAGTGAGTTCCAGACTCCAACCACCCTCTGGGTGAAAAAGTTCTTCCTCAAATCCCCTCTAAACCTCCCGCCCTTTACCTTGAATCTATGCCCCCTAGTTATTGACCCCTCTCACTAAGGGAAAAAGCTCCTCAGCATCCATCCTATCTATGCCCCTCATAATTTTGTACACCTCAATCATGTCCCCCCTCAGCCTCCTCTGCTCCAAGGAAAACAAACCCACTGCCCAGTCTCTCTTCATAGCTGAAGCGCTCCAGCCCCGGTAACATCCTGGTGAACCTCCTCTGCACCCTCTCCAACGCGATCACATCCTTCCTGTAGTGTGGCGACCAGAACTGCACACAGTATTCCAGCTGTGGCCTAACCAGTGTTTTATACAGCTCCATCATAACCTCCCTGCTCTTATATTCAATGCCTCGGCTAATGAAGGCAAGTATCCCATATGCCTTTTTTACCACCTTATCCACCTGTTCCGCCGCCTTCAGGGATCTGTGTACTTGCACACCCAGATCCCTCTGACCCTCCGTCTTGCCTAGGGTCTTACCATTCATTGTGTATTCCCTTGCCTTGTTAGTCCCCCCAAAGTGCATCACCTCGCACTTTTCCGGGTTAAATTCCATTTGCCACTGTTCCACCCATCTGACCAACCCATCTATATCGTCCTGCAGACTGAGGCTACCCTCCTCGCTATTTACCACCCTACCAATTTTTGTATCATCCGCGAACTTACTGATCATACCTTTTACATTCATATCCAAGTCATTAATGTAGACCACAAACAGCAAGGGACCCAGCACCGATCCCTGTGGTACCCCACTGGCCACAGGCTCCCAGTCACAAAAACAACCTTCGACCATCACCCTCTGCCTTCTGTCACTAAGCCAGTTTTGTATCCAATGTGCCAAGGCACCCTGGATTCCATGGGCTCTTACCTTCTTGACCAGTCTCCTGTGCGGGACTTTATCGAAGGCCTTACTGAAATCCATATATACCACATCCACTGCGTTACCCTCATCCACACACCTAGTCACCCCCTCAAAAAATTCAATCAAATTAGTCAGACATGATCTTCCCTTGACAAAGCCATGTTGACTATCCCTGATTAATCCTTGCCTCTCCAAGTGGAGACAAATTTTGTCCCTCAGAATTTTTTCCAATAATTTTCCTACCACTGATGCTAGGCTCACTGGCCTGTAGTTCCCCGGTTTTTCCCTACTTCCCTTCTTGAATAATGGTACTACATTAGCGGTTCTCCAGTCCTCTGGCACATCCCCTGTGGCCAGAGAGGTCTTGAATATATGTGTTAGAGCCCCCGCAATCTCTTCCTTTGCCTCACACAGCAGCCTGGGATACATTTCGTCCGGGCCTGGGGATTTATCCATTTTTAGGCCAGCTAAAACCGCCAATACCTCCTCCCTCTCGATGTTAATATGTTCGAGCATATCACAGTCCCCCCGCCCTATTTCTATGTCTACATCGTCCTTCTCCATAGTGAAAACAGATGCAAAAAATTCATTTAGAACCCCTCCTACATCTTCCGGCTCCACACACAGATTGCCACTTTTGTCCCTAATGGGCCCTATTTTTTCCCTAGTTATCCTCTTACCCTTCATATACTTATAAACCATCTTAGGATTTTCCTTTATTTTGCTCGCCAGTGTTATTTCATGGCCCCTCCTTGATCTCCTAATTTCTTTTTTAAGTATCCCCCTGCACTTTTTGTACTCCTCTAGGGCTTCCTCCGTCTTTAGCCTTTTGTATCTGCCAAAAGCCCTCCTTTTTTTCCTAATCCATTCTCGTATATCCCCTGACATCCAAGGTTCCCTGTGGTTTTTGGAACCACCCTTGACCTTTACGGGAACATGTTGCCATTGTATGATCCCAATCTCCCTTCTGAAAGCCTCCCATTGCTCTGTTGCGGATTTTCCTACAAGTAGCTGATCCCAGTCCATTTTGGCCAGATCCTGCCTTATCCTATTAAAATCGGCCTTCCCCCAATTTAGAACCTTTATTTCCGGCCCATCCCTGTCATTTTCCATGACCACCTTAAATCTTACCATATTATAGTCACTATCACCAAAGTGCTCACCTACTAGCACTTTTTCCACTTGGCCGGCCACATTCCCTAGAATTAGGTCCAGTACCGCCCCCTCTCTTGTAGGACTTTCTATATGCTGGCTCAAAAAGCTCTCCTGGATGCACTTTAAGAATTCTACACCCTCTGAGCCTTTCACACTCTGACTATCCCAGTTAATATTGGGGAAGTTGAAATCCCCCATTATTATTACCCTATTATTTGCACATTTCTCTGAGATTTGCCTACATATCTGTTCCTCTATCTCCCTCTGACTGTTTGGAGGCCTATAGTACACTCCCAGCAAAGTGCTTGCCCCCTTTTTGTTTTTTAAGCTCCACCCATATGGCCTCATTAGAGGAACCTGCTAATATATCATCCCTCCTTACTGCAGTAATTGACTCCTTAATTAATATTGCGACACCCCCTCTTATACCTCCCTCTGTCTCGCCTGAAGATTCTGTACCCCGGAATATTGAGCTGCCAGTCTTGCCCCTCCCTCAACCATGTCTCCATGATAGCAACAATATCATACTCCCATGTGTTTATCAACACCTTCAGTTCATCCACCTTATTTGCAAGACTCCTTGCATTAAAATAGATGCCATCCAGCCTTGCCCTTATATATTTGCCCTGTCTACCAAGCTGACTTGTTTTTTTCTCTATAATTGGCAGCACATCACCCCCTATTTCAGCTCCCCTCTGTATCCCATCCCCCTGCCAAGTTAGTTTAAACCCCCCCCCCCCCCCAACAGTGCTAGCAAACCTCCCCGCAAGGATATTTGTCCCGCTCTGGTTCAGGTGCAACCCGTCCGACTTGTACAAGTCCCACCTTCCCCAGAAGCAGGCCCAGTGATCCAGGAAAGTAAAACCCTCCCCCCTACACCAACTCTTTAGCCACGCATTCATCTGCTCTATCCTCCCATTCCTATACTCACTAGCACGTGGCACTGGGAGTAATCCAGAGATTACAACCTTTGAGGTCCTGCTCTTTAATCTGTTACCTAGCTCCCTAAATTCTTGATGCAGGACCTCATCCCCCTTCCTACCGATGTCGTTGGTCCCAATGTGGACCACGACCTCTGCCTGCTCACCCTCCCCCTTAAGAATGCCCTGTAGCCGCTCAGTGACATCCCTGACCCTGGCCCCAGGGAGGCAACAAACCATCCTGGAGTCACGTTTGCGGCCACAGAAACGCCTATCTGTTCCCCTTACGATAGAATCCCCTACCACTATTGCTCTCCCACTCTTTTTCCTCCCTTTCTGAGCAGCAGAAGCGTCCCTGGTGCCAGGAAGCTGGCTGCTGCTGCCTTCCCCTGGTGAGTCATCCCCCTCAACAGTATCCAACTTGGTATACCTGTTTGAAAGGGGGATGTCCGCAGGGGGTCCCTGCACTACCTGCCTGCCTTTGTTGCTCCGCCTGATGGTCACCCCCTGTGCTGCCCTACCCTGAGGCGTGAACAACTCGCTAAACGTGCTCTCCACGAGCCTCTCAGCATCGCGCATGCTCCAAAATTCATCCACCCGCAGCTCGAGCGCCGCAATGCGGTCTACAAGTAGCTGCAGCTGGATGCATTTCCCGCACACATGGTCGTCGGGGACACTGGCAGCGTCCCTGACTTCCCACATGGAGCAAGAGGAGCAGAACACGGGTCTGAGCTCTCCTGCCATGACTTACTCCTTTAATTAATCTAAAAAATTATTCAATACCCCAGTTACAGGTATACTCTAGGGCGCTTTATTTACCAACTGTCCCCACTACACCACAGAAATTTAACACCACAGAATTCAAGCTTGTATTGAAAAGAGAGAAATACTCACCAACCAATCACTTACCTGCTCCCTGGTGACGTCACACTTGGATTACTTTTTACCTCTCTCCTGGAACCTGGATTGGTCGGTGCCTCTGACTGCTCCCTCTTATACTCAGCCGCCTCGGGCTGCTCCCGCGCAGGTCCGCTGCTTCTCCGGTCTCGGGGCTGTGGGCCTCGGTGCCTCTGACTGCTCCCTCTCAAGCCTTTAAGCTCTCCCTCCTCGGGCTGCTCCCGCGCAGGTCCGCTGCTTCTCCGGTCTCGGGGCTGTGGGCCTCGGTGCCTCTGACTGCTCCCTCTCAAGCCTTTAAGCTCTCCCGCCTCGGGCTGCTCCCGCGCAGGTCCGCTGCTTCTCCGGTCTCGGGGCTGTGGGCCTCGGTGCCTCTGACTGCTCCCTCTTATACTCTCCCGCCTCGGGCTGCTCCCGCGCAGGTCCGCTGCTTCTCCGGTCTCGGGGCTGTGGGCCTCGGTGCCTCTGACTGCTCCCTCTCAAGCCTTTAAGCTCTCCCGCCTCGGGCTGCTCCCGCGCAGGTCCGCTGCTTCTCCGGTCTCGGGGCTGTGGGCCTCGGTGCCTCTGACTGCTCCCTCTCAAGCCTTTAAGCTCTCCCTCCTCGGGCTGCTCCCGCGCAGGTCCGCTGCTTCTCCGGTCTCGGGGCTGTGGGCCTCGGTGCCTCTGACTGCTCCCTCTCAAGCCTTTAAGCTCTCCCGCCTCGGGCTGCTCCCGCGCAGGTCCGCTGCTTCTCCGGTCTCGGGGCCGGGGGTCGCTCACTGACCCGGTGTGTGGGGTCAGGGGTCAATCACTGACCCGGTGTGTGAGGATCGGGGTTCACTCACTGACCCGGTGTGTGGGGTCAGGGGTCAATCACTGACCCGGTGTGTGGGGTCAGGGGTCACTCACTGACCTGATGTGTTGTTTCTAGGACGCTCTCATTCCTGGGAATGAGTCTTTGCCTGGCGCTGATGTTCATCTCTTCCTGGTATTATGCCATCATTGCCATGGTGATCGCTGGGATGATCTACAAGTACATCGAGTACCAAGGGTGAGTGGGGCGGGGGGGGCGGGGTAGACTCGGCCAGTGCCTGGGGGCAGCCTGGGGTCGGGGCCGTGCGTGGTGTCAGTCTGGTGTCGGGGCAGTGCCTGGGTCGGAGTGGGATCAGGGCGGCAGTGCCTGGAGTCGGAGTGGGGTCAGGGCGGCAGTGCCTGGGTTCGGGCTGGGGTCAGGGGGCAGTGCCTGGGGTCGGGTTGGGGTTGGTGGGCAGTGTCGGAGGTCGGGCTGGGGTCAGTGTGGTGTCGGAGTGGGATCAGGAGGCAGTACCTGGAGTCGGAGTGGGGTCAGGGCGGCAGTGCCTGGGTTCGGGCTGGGGTCAGGGGGCAGTGCCTGGGGTCGGGGGCAGTGCCTGGGGTCGGTATGATGTCAGAGGTTGGTGCCAGGAGTCGGGGTGGGGTCAGGGTAGGGTTAACGTGATGTTGGAGGGCAGTGTCCAGGCTCAGCGTGGGGTCAGGGGACAGTGTCTGGGGTCGGAGACAGTGCCTGGGGTCGGGGTGGGGTCAGGGGGACAGGGCCTGGGGTCGGGGTGGGGCTAGGGGGGCAGTGCCTCGGGTCAGGGTAGGGTCAGCATCATGTCGGGGACAGGGCCTGGGGTCAGGGGACAGTGCCTGGGGTCGGGGGACAGTGCCTGGGGTCGGGGGACAGTGCCTGGGGTCGGGGGGCAGTGCCTGGGGTCGGGGGCAGTGCCTGGGGTCAGGGGGCAGTGCCTGGGGTCGGTATGATGTCAGAGGTTGGTGCCAGGAGTCGGGGTGGGGTCAGGGTAGGGTTAGCGTGATGTTCGAGGGCAGTGTCCAGGCTCAGCGTGGGGTCAGGGGACAGTGCCTGGGGTCGGGGTGGGGCGAGGGGGGCAGTGCCTCGGGTCAGGGTAGGGTCAGCATCATGTCGGGGTCAGTGTCGGGGACAGGGCGTGGGGTCAGGGGACAGTGTCTGGGGTCGGAGACAGGGCCTGGGGTCGGGGTGGGGTCAGGGGGACAGGGCCTGGGGTCGGAGACGGGGCCTGGGGTCGGGGTGGGGCGAGGGGGGCAGTGCCTCGGGTCGGGGTAGGGTCAGCATCATGTCGGGGTCAGTGTCGGGGACAGGGCGTGGGGTCAGGGGACAGTGCCTGGGGTCGGGTTGGGGTTGGTGGGCAGTGTCGGAGGTCGGGCTGGGGTCAGTGTGGTGTCAGGGGACAGTGCCTGGGGTCGGACGGGTGGGGTTGGGTTGGAGTCAGTGCCTGGGTTCGCGAGATGGAGTCGAAACGTCGGGGGTGGGGGTGCGGCCGGGGTCAGTGTGGAGGTTGGGCCTGGCATTGGGGGGGTGCGGTTGTGAGGCGTGTGGCTGTGGGCTCTGTAACCGTGTCTGGCTTCTCAGGGCCGAGAAGGAGTGGGGAGACGGGATCCGCGGTCTGTCGCTCAGTGCCGCTCGATTCGCTTTGCTGCGATTGGAGGAAGGCCCGCCTCACACCAAGAACTGGAGGTAAGGAGAGAGGGTCAACAGGGGTAGAAAGAGACCGAGAGAGAGAGAGGCACACAGACAGACAACATCGGGCCTCTCTGTCTGTCTGTTTCTCCCGCTCTGGGGCAGAGAATTCCAAAGATTCACAACCCTCTGAGTGAAGAAATTCCTCCTCATCTCAGTCCTAAATGGCCGACCCCTTATCCTGAGACTATGCCCCCTGGTTCTAGACTCTCCAGCCAGGGGAAAACAACCTCTCAGCGTCTACCCTGTCAATCCCCCTCAGAATCTTGTATGTTTCAATGAGATCACCTCTCATTCTTCTAAACTCCAGACAGTATCGGCCCATTCTACACAATCTCTCCTCACAGGACAGCCCTTTCCTCCCAGGAATCAATCTAGTGAACCATCGTTGCACCGCCTCCAAGGCAAGTATATCCTTCCTTAGATAAGGAGACCAGAACTGTGCACAGTGCTCCAGGTGTGGTCTCACCAAGGCCCTGTACAATTGGAGCCAGACTTCCTTACTCTTATACTGGAACTGAGTAGGTCTGATTGGACAACGTTCCTGAGAGGACTGGAGGTAGATAAACAATGGCAAACATTTAAAGATAGAATGACAAAATTGCAAAAATTGTTTATACCAATCTGGCATAAAAGGAAATCTAAAAAGGTGACTCAACCGTGGATAACAGGGGAAATTAGAGACAGCATAAAATCCAAAGATAGGGCGTATAAAATAGCCAAAAAAAGCGCCAGAGCGGAAGATTGGGAACAGTTTAAGATAGAGCAAAGGAGGGCAAAGGGCATGATCAAGAGGGGCAAAATAGCTTACGAAAACAAGCTGGCGGAAAATATAAAAACTAACTCCAAAAGCTTTTATAAATATATCAAAAGGAAAAGACTGGTGAAAACCAAAGTTGGTCCATTGCAGTCAGATACGGGGGAATATATAATGGGAAATAAGGAAATGGCAGATCAACTAAATGCATACTTTGGGTCAGTCTTTACGAAGGAAGACACAAAAAACCTCCCTGGGATATCGGGAAAAATAGGGACATTGGCAAAGGAGGAACTGACGCAAATCAATATCTCTAAGGATATGGTGTTAAGGAAGCTAAAGGGATTGAAGGTGGACAAATCCCCAGGGCCTGATAACATGCATCCTAGGGTACTGAAGGAGGTGGCCCTAGAGATAGCGGATGCACTAAGGATGATTTTTCAGAATTCATTAGACTCGGGAACAGTGCCGATGGATTGGAGGGTAGCTAACGTTACCCCACTATTCAAAAAGGGGGGTAGGGAAAAAGCAGGTAATTACAGACCTGTAAGCCTTACATCAGTTGTGGGCAAAATGCTGGAGTCCATCATTAAGGATGAAATAGCGGAGCACTTAGCAAATGGGGACAGGATAGGACAGAGTCAACATGGATTTACAAAGGGTAAATCGTGCTTGACTAATCTATTGGAATTTTTTGAGGGAGTAACTGGTAGAATAGATGGGGGAGAGCCAGTAGATGTGGTGTACCTGGACTTCCAAAAGGCCTTCGATAAGGTCCCACATAAAAGATTAGCATGGAAAATTGAGGCTCATGGGATAAAGGGGAAAGTTTTGGCGTGGATAGGGAACTGGCTGTCAGATAGAAAACAGAGAGTTGGAATAAACGGCTCATTTTCTGAATGGCAGGCAGTAACAAGTGGGGTACCACAGGGATCTGTCCTGGGCCCCCAGCTGTTCACAATTTACATTAATGACCTGGATCAGGGAGTCGGATGCAGCATTTCCAAATTTGCAGACGACACTAAACTAGGAGGTGGGGTGGGCTCAGAGGAAGAGACCAGGAAGCTCCAGAGCGATTTGGACAGACTGGGCGATTGGGCGGATAAATGGCAGATGCACTATAATGTGGACAAGTGCGAAGTTATCCACCTTGGGTGCAGGAACGGGAGGGCAAATTATTATTTAAATGGCAATAGATTGGGAGAGGGGGAAGTACAGAGAGACCTGGGTGTTCTTGTACACCAGTCACTGAAGGCGAGCATGCAGGTGCAACAGGCGGTCAAGAAGGCAAACGGTATGCTGGCCTTCATAGCAAAAGGGTTAGAATACAGGAACAGGGATACCTTGCTGCAGCTGTACAGGGCACTGGTGAGACCACACCTCGAGTACTGTGTACAGTTTTGGTCGCCTCATCTGAGGAAGGATGTTCTTGCCATGGAGGGGGTGCAGCGGCGATTCACCAGGCTGATACCAGGAATGGCGGGAATGACCTATGAGGAGAGACTATGTAGTTTAGGGATGTACACACTGGAGTTTAGAAGATTGAGAGGGGACCTCATAGAAGTGTATAAAATTCTGACAGGTCTAGACAGACTGGATGCAGAAGGAATGTTTCCCTTGGCGGGTGAGAACAGAACTAGAGGACATAATTTAAGGATAAGGGCTAAACCATTTAGGACAGAGATGAGGGGGAATTTCTTCACTCAGAGAGTGGTGAACCTGTGGAACTCATTGCCACAGAGGGCGGTGGAGGCCAGCTCATTAAATATATTTAAGAGGGAATTAGATATATTTCTACGGGCAAAAGGGGTTAAGGGTTACGGAGAGAAGGCGGGGACGGGATACTGAATTAAAGGATCAGCCATGATCTCATTAAATGGCGGAGCAGGCACGAAGGGCCGAATGGCCTACTCCTGCTCCTATCTTCTATGTATCTATGTATACTCCAACCCCCTTGCAATAAAGGCCAACATGCCATTTGCCTTCCTTATTGCTTGCTGTACCTGTATGCTAGCTTTCTGTGTTTCTTGTACGAGGACACCCCAAATCTCTCTGAACACCAACATTTGAAAGTTTCTCACCATTTTCCTTTTCTTCCTGCCAAAGTGTATAACCTCACATTTCCCCATATTATACTCCATCTGCCACCATGTTGCCCCACTCACTTAACCTGTCTATAATCCCTTTGCAGCCTCTTTGTGTTCTCCTCACAGCTTACTGCCCCACGTAGCTTTGTATCATCAGCAAACTTGGATACATTACACTCGGTCATTAATATAGATTGTAAATAGCTGAGGCCCATTCACTGATCCTGGCGGCAAACCACTAGTTACAGTCTGCCAACCATATCTCTGTCTCTGTCTGTCTCTCTCTCTCTCTCTCTCTCTCTCTCTCTGTCTCTCTGTCTCTGTCTCTCTCTCTCTCTGTCTCTCTCTCTCTGTCTCTCTCTCTCTCTCTTTCTCTCTCTCAATTCAATTCAATTCAATTCAAATTGCTTTATTGGCATGACAAGGTACATCTTATGTTGCCAAAGCACAGAAAAACATGTATGATTGAACACGTAAACGCAGATCTAGACATACAGTGTATAGACAGATATATCCCTGTATACATAAATATACACACATATGATATACATATAATCTTTTCTTAGATTTAATGGTTGTCCCTCTGCTTGTGGCAAGCTGTAACATAGTGTGCCGCTAAGGTTACGCAATTTCTCTGTTCCCCTAATAGATATGGGGACTTTTTGGTGGTCATTCAAATTTTTGAATTCAGGGCATATTTTTATGAATTTTGGGTAGAAATTCCCCCTTATGTCCTGATAGTTTCCACAAGTTGTGAGGAAGTGCATCTCTGTCTCCACCACTCCCTGACTGCAGTGAGAGCATATCCTGTCCTCTCTTGGCAGCCCAGGTCTGCCTGTGTCTGCCTTTTTCGATGGCCAGGCTATGCTCACTAAGTCTGTACATTGTCAAGGTTTTTCTCAGTTTGCTATCTTTTACCATGGTCAGGTATTCAGCCATGGTGCATTGTCTGTTTAGGGCCAGATAGCAATCGAGCTTGTTTTGGGTTTTTGTCGTTTCTGTCCAATAGGTCAAATATTTTTCCTTTTGTTTATTGACAATTGTGTTGGGTCAAATTCTCTGTGCTAGGATGTCACTGTCCTGGGGCTGATTATTATTAGTAGTGTTAGTAGTTACTTCACTGAGTCCCAGGACTAGTTGACTGAGGGGGACTCTTCTCTATGATCATCTCTTGGCATTTCAGGGCTTTGTAATGATAGCAGTGGGGGTTGCTCATTTTTAGGTGTTTCCAAAATTTGATGGCTCTTTTTTTTGGATATTAATTAGTAGTGGGGTATTGGCCGAGTTCTGCCCTGCATGCATTGTTTGCGGTTTTCCTCTGAGTCCGGAGGATACTTTTACAGAATTCTGCATGTAGGATCTCAATTGGGTGTTTGTCCCATTTTGCAAATTCTTGTTGTGTTAGCGGACCCCACACCTCACTGCCATAGAGTGCAATTGGTTCAATTACTGATTTAAAATTTTGAGCCAAATGCAATTGGAATTTCTATTTGGATTGACTTTTTAATGGCATAGAAAGCCCTTTTTGCTTTCTCTTTCAGTTCATTCACAGCCAAATGAAAATTTCCCGTAGAACTGATTTTTAAGCCTAAGTATGTGTAATTTGTAGTTTGTTCAATTTTAGTTGCTCCTAGTGTGAAGTTTATTCTGGGTCCCTGATGTCTGGATCTTTGCTGGAACACAAGGACTTTGGTTTTTTGGGGATTTATTGTCAGGGCCCAGGTCTGACAGAACGACTCCAGCAGATCCAGGTTCTGCTGTAGACCCTCCTCAGTTGGTGAGAGCAGAACCAGGTCATCTGCATAGAGGAGGAATTTAACCTTGGATTCATATAGGGCGAGGCCAGGTATTGTAGATTGTTCAAGTAGTTTTGCCAATTCATTTATGTAAATATTAAAGAGTGTCGGTGAGATAGGCGAGCCCTGCACCATGCCACGCCCCTGTGAGAAAATATTTTGTTTGTTTGTCTCCAATTTTAACTGCACATTTATTGTTTGTATACATTGATTTAATTATATCATATGTTTTTCCCCCTACACCACTTTCAATACGTTTTAAGAATAGACCGTCGTGCCAAATAGAATCAAAAGCCTTCTGGAAATCTATAAAGCAGGCAAAAATTTTGCTTTTGTTTTGGTGAACATGTTTGTCGATTAGGGTGTGTAGGGTGAAAATATGGTCCGATGTTCTATAATTGGTAAGAATCCTATTTGGCTTTGACTCAAGACATTGTGCTCCTCAAGGAAGTTTATAAGTCTTTGGTTTATGATACTACAGAATACCTTCCCCAGGTTACTGTTCACACAGATGCCTCGATAGTTATTTGGGTCAACTTTGTCTCCACTTTTGTATATGGGCGCTATGAGTCCTTTGTTCCAGATATCAGGGAAGTAACCGACACTCAGAACCAAGTTGAAGAGTTTTAGGATAGCCAATTTCATTTTATCGTCAGTGTGTTTAATCATCTCGTTTAGGATGCCATCTGCACCACAAGCTTTTCTTGGTCGCAGGTCCTTGAATTTTTCAAATAGCTCTTTTTCAGTTATTGGGGAGTCTAACGGGTTTTGGTTATCTTTTATGGCCAATTCGAGCTTTTCCAATTCTTTACATATTAGATCTTGCTCTGGGCTTAGTGTGTTTTTCTGGTATAATTTTTCAAAATGGTTTTCCCATGTGTCTCATTTTGAATGGGCAATTCGTCGTGTTGTTTTTTGTGTAATGTATTCCAGTTGTCCCAGAAACAATTAGAATCAATAGATTCCTCAATGGAGCTGAGTTTATTCTTAATATACTGTTCTTTCTTGGTTCTGAGTGTTGTTTTTGTATTGTGTTAGTGCTTGACAATAAGTAAGGCGTAATTCCTCGTTTTCTGGTTGTCTGTCTTTTTGGTTTGATATTTTTCTGAGTTTTTTCCTCATGTTATGACAGCTGAATCAAACCATCTCTCTCGGTCTCTCTCTCTCTTGGTCTCTCTCTGTTTCTGACTCTCTCTCTGTGACTGACTCTGTGTCTCTCTCTCTGTCTCTGTCTCTGTCTCTCTCTCTCTGTCTCTGTCTCTCTCTCTCTCTCTCTCTCTCTCTGTGTCTCTCTCTCTGTGTCTCTCTCTCTCTCTCTGTCTCTCTCTCTGTCTCTCTCTCTCTGTCTCTCTCTCTCTCTCTGTCTCTCTCTCTCTGTCTCTCTCTGTCTGTCTGTCTCGCTCGCTGCCTCTCGCTCGCTCTCTCTGTCTGTCTCTGTCTATGTCTCACTGACGTTCTCCATTTTCCCGCCAGGCCCCAGCTCCTGGTCCTGATAAAGTTGGACGAAGATCTTCATGTCAAGTACCCGCGGCTCTTGACGTTTGCGTCGCAGCTGAAAGCGGCAAGGGTCTGACGATCGTGGGCTCGGTGCTCACCGGGAACTTTCTGGAACATTACGGGGAGGCGCTGGCTGCTGAGCAGGTACAGGCTCCGCTCAATGCTGCGGGTAGAAGCCCCCCACACACAGCAGGAAAGACCTTTTAACGTCATAAACGTCCCATGGCGCTTCACAGGATCGGAAATCAGACGCAAATTTGACACCGAGCCACATAAGATATTAGGACAGGTAGCATCGTGGTAATGTCACTGGGCTAGTAATCCAGAGGCCTGGACTAATTATCCAGAGACGTGAGTTCAGATCCCACCACGGAAGCTGTGGAATTTAAATTCAGTTAATTAAATAAATCTGGAATACAAATCTAGCTAGTGACCATGAAACTACTGGCTCACTAATGTCAGGGAATAAGGGAAGGAAATCTACCGCTCTTACCCGGTCTGGCCTATATGTGTCTCCAGACCCACAGCAATGTGGTTGACTCTTTAAAAAAAAAAGGTGACCATAAGCTTGGTCAAAGAGATAGGTTTCAAGGAGCGTCTTAAAGGAGGAGAGAGGGAGGCGGAGAGGTTTAGGAGGGAATTCCAGAGCTTAGGGCCTCGGCAGCTGAAGGCACGGCCCGCCAATGGTGGAGCGATGGAAATCGGGCAGGGTGGGGGGGGGGGGGATGCGCAAGAGGGCAGAATTGGAGGAGCGCAGAGATCTCGGAGGGTTGTGGGGGCTGGGAGGAGGTTACAGAGATAGGGAGGGTGCGACGCCATGGAGGGATTGGAAAACAAGGATGATAATTATAAAATCTAGGCGTTGCTAGACCGGAGCACAGGGGTGATAGGTGAAGGGGACTTGGTGCGAGTTAGGACACGGGACAGCAGAAGAGTCGGATGAACTGATGGTTACGGAGGGTGGATGGTTGGAGAGTGTTGGAATAGTTGAGTCCAGACCCGAGGCTGAATGGGGTCCCTTTGGGACAAGGTACTAGAGTCAGACCCAGGCCTCAACTTGTGGGTGCGAAAAGGGCTGGTGTTTGGGGGGTTCTGGCCTGGGTGTCTGGTCTGAGGTCCGGCCTGGTATCTGGGGGATCCGGCCTGGTGTCTGGGGAGGGGTCGGGCCTGGTGTCTGGGGAGGGGTCGGGCCTGGTGTCTGGGGAGGGGTCTGGTCTGAGGCCCGGCCTGGTGTCTGGGGAGGGGTCCGGCCTGGTGTCTGGGGAGGGGTCTGGTCTGAGGCCCGGCCTGGTGTCTGGGGAGGGGTCCGGTCTGGGGAGGGGTCCAGCCTGGTGTCTGGTCTGAGGCCCGGCCTGGTGTCTGGGGGGAGGGGGTCCGGCCCTGGTGTCTGGAGAGGGGGGTCCGGCCTGGTGTCTGGAGAGGGGGTCCGGCCTGGTGTCTGGAGAGGGGGTCCGGCCTGGTGTCTGGAGAGGGGGTCCGGCCTGGTGTCTGGAGAGGGGGTCCGGCCTGGTGTCTGGAGAGGGGGGTCCGGCCTGGTGTCTGGAGAGGGGGTCCGGCCTGGTGTCTGGAGAGGGGGTCCGGCCTGGTGTCTGGAGAGGGGGTCCGGCCTGGTGTCTGGGGAGGGGTCCGGCCTGGTGTCTGGGGAGGGGTCCCGGCCTGGTGTCTGGGGGGGTCCCGGCCTGGTGTCTGGGGAGGGGTCCGGCCTGGTGTCTGGGGGGGTCCGGCCTGGTGTCTGGGGAGGGGTCCAGCCTGGTGTCCTGGTCTGAGGCCCAACCTGGTGTCTGGGGGAGGGGTCCAGCCTGGCGTCTGGTCTGAGGCCCGGCCTGGCGTCTGGGGAGGGGTCCGGCCTGGTGTCTGGGGAGGGGGTCCGGCCTGGTGTCTGGGGAGGTCCAGCCTGGCGTCTGGTCTGAGGCCCCGGCCTGGCGTCTGGGGAGGGATCCGGCCTGGTGTCTGGGGAGGGGTCCGGCTGGTGTCTGGGGAGGGGTCCGGCCTGGTGTCTGGGGAGGGGGTCCGGCCTGGTGTCTGGGGAGGGGTCCGGCCTGGTGTCTGGGGAGGGGTCCGGCCTGGTGTCTGGGGAGGGGTCGGCTGGCCTGGCGTCCTGGTCTGGGAGGGGTCCGGCCTGGTGTCTGGGGAGGGGTCCGGCCTGGTGTCTGGGGAGGGGTCCGGCCTGGTGTCTGGGGAGGGGTCCGGCCTGGTGTCTGGGGAGGGGGTCCGGCCTGGTGTCTGGGGAGGGGTCCGGCCTGGCGGTCTGGTCTGGGGAGGGGTCCGGCCTGGTGTCTGGGGGGGGATTCGGCCTGTATCTGGGGAGGGGTCAGGTCTGGTGTCTGGGGAAGGGTCGGCCTGGTGTCTTGTCTGAGGTCCGGCCTGGCGTCTGGTCTGGGGAGGGGTCCGGCCTGGTGTCTGGGGAGGGGACCGGCCTGGAGTTAGGTGAAGGGGACTTGGTGCGAGTTAGGACACGGGGCAGCAGAAGAGTCGGATGAACGGATGGTTACGGAGGGGTGGATGGTTGGAGAGCGTTGGAATAGTTGAGTCCAGACCCGAGGCTGAATGGGGTCCCTTTGGGACAAGGTACTAGAGTCAGACCCAGGCCTCAACTTGTGGGTGCGAAAAGGGCTGGTTGTCTGGGGGGGGTTCTGGCCTGGTGTCTGGTCTGAGGTCCGGCCTGGTATCTGGGGGGATCCGGCCTGGTGTCTGGGGAGGGGTCCAGCCTGGTGTCTGGGGAGGGGTCTGGCCTGGAGTCTGGGGAGGGGACCGGTCTGGGGAGGGGGTCCGGCCTGGAGTCTGGGGAGGGCTCCGGCCTGGAGTCTGGGGAGGGGTCCGGCCTGCTGTCTGGGGAGGGGTCCGGCCTGGCGTCTGGTCTGAGGTCCGGCCTGGAGTCTGGGGAGGGGTCCGGCCTGGTGTCTGGGGAGGGCTCCGGCCTGGTGTCTGGGGAGGGGTCCGGCCTGGAGTCTGGGGAGGGCTCCAGCCTGGTGTGTCTGGGGAGGGGGCCCGGCCTGGAGTCTGCGGAGGGGTCCGGCCTGGTGTCTGGGGGAGGGGGTCCGGCCTGGTGTCTGGGGAGGGTTCCAGCCTGGTGTCTGGGGAGGGGCCCGGCCTGGAGTCTGGGAGGGGTCCAGCTGGTGTCTGGGGGAGGGGTCCGGCCTGGAGTCTGGGGAGGGGTCCGGCCTGGTGTCTGGGGAGGGGTCCGGCCTGGTGTCTGGGGAGGGGTCCGGCCTGGAGGTCTGGGGGAGGGGTCCGGCCATGGTGTCTGGGGAGGGGTCCGGCCTGGTGTCTGGGGAGGGGCCCGGCCTGGAGTCTGGGGAGGGGGTCCGGCCTGGGAGTCTGGGGAGGGTTCCAGCCTGCTGTCTGGGGAGGGTTCCAGCCTGGTGTCTGGGGAGGGGCCCCGGCCTGGAGTCTGGTCTGAGGTCCGGCCTGGTGTCTGGGGAGAGCTCCGGCCTGCTGTCTGGGGAGGGCTCCGGCTGGAGTCTGGGGAGGGGACCGGCCTGCTGTCTGGGGAGGGGTCCGGCCCGGCGTCTGGTCTGAGGCCCGGGCCTGCTGTCTGGGGAGGGGGCCCCGGCCTGGTGTCTGGGGAGGGGGACCGGCCTGGTGTCTGGGGAGGTGTCCGGCCTGGCGTCTGGTCTGAGGCCCGGCCTGCTGTCTGGGGAGGGCTCCGGCCTGGAGTCTGGGGAGGGGACCGGCCTGCTGTCTGGGGGAGGGGTCCGGCCCGGCGTCTGGTCTGAGGCCCGGCCTGCTGTCTGGGGAGG
>NC_140990.1:4314910-4507536 GCF_052327205.1 Somniosus microcephalus | reverse complement strand
TCTGGGGAGGGCTCCGGTCTGGAGTCTGGGGAGGGCTCCGGCCTGCTGTCTGGGGAGGGCTCCGGTCTGGAGTCTGGGGAGGGCTCCGGCCTGGTGTCTGGGGAGGGGTCCGGCCTGGAGTCTGGGGAGGGCTCCGGCCTGCTGTCTGGGTGAGGGGTCCGGTCTGGAGTCTGGGGAGGGCTCCGGCCTGCTGTCTGGGGAGGGCTCCGGCCTGGTGTCTGGGGAGGGGTCCGGCCTGGAGTCTGGGTAGGGGACCGGCCTGCTGTCTGGGGAGGGGTCCGGCCTGGAGTCTGGGGAGGGGTCCGGCCTGCTGTCTGGGGAGGGCTCCGGTCTGGAGTCTGGGGAGGGCTCCGGCCTGGTGTCTGGGGAGGGGTCCGGCCTGGAGTCTGGGGAGGGCTCCGGCCTGGAGTCTGGGGAGGGCTCCGGCCTGGAGTCTGGGAGGGGTCCGGCCTGGTGTCTGGGGAGGGGTCCGGCCTGGAGTCTGGGGAGGGGTCCGGCTGCTGTCTGGGGAGGGGTCCGGCCTGGAGTCTGGGGAGGGGTCCGGCCTGGTGTCTGGGTAGGGCTCCGGCCTGGAGTCTGGGAGCGCTCCGGCCTGGTGTCTGGGGAGGGCTCCGGTCTGGGGAGGGCTCCGGCCTGCTGTCTGGGGAGGGCTCCGGTCTGGAGTCTGGGGAGGGCTCCGGCCTGCTGTCTGGGGAGGGCTCCGGCCTGGAGTCTGGGGAGGGGTCCGGCCTGGAGTCTGGGGAGGGCTCCGGCCTGCTGTCTGGGGAGGGGTCCGGCCTGGAGTCTGGGGAGGGGTCCGGCCTGGTGTCTGGGGAGGGGTCCGGCCTGGAGTCTGGGAGGGCTCCGGCCTGGAGTCTGGGGAGGGGTCCGGTCTGGAGTCTGGGGAGGGCTCCGGCGTGGTGTCTGGGGAGGGGGTCCGGCCTGGAGTCTGGGGAGCGCTCCGGCCTGGGGAGGGGTCCGGCCTGGAGTCTGGGGAGGGGTCCGGCCTGGTGTCTGGGGAGGGCTCCGGCCTGGAGTCTGGGGAGGGCTCCGGCCTGGGGAGGGGTCCGGCCTGGAGTCTGGGGAGGGGTCCGGCCTGGAGTCTGGGGAGGGGTCCGGCCTGGAGTTCTGGGTAGGGGCTCCGGCCTGGAGTCTGGGGAGGGGTCCGGCCTGGTGTCTGGGGAGGGGTCCAGCCTGGAGTCTGGGGAGGGGTCCGGCCTGGAGTCTGGGTAGGGCTCCGGCCTGGAGTCTGGGGAGGGGTCCGGCCTGGTGTCTGGGGAGGGGTCCGGCCTGGTGTCTGGGGAGGTGTCCAGCCTGGAGTCTGGGGAGGGCTCCGGCCTGGAGTCTGGGGAGGGGTCCGGCCTGGTGTCTGGGGAGGGGTCCGGCCTGCTGTCTGGGGAGGGCTCCGGCCTGGAGTCTGGGGAGGGTCCGGCCTGGTGTCTGGGGAGGGGTCCGGCCTGCTGTCTGGGGAGGGGTCCGGCCTGGAGTCTGGGGAGGGGTCCGGCCTGGAGTCTGGGTAGGGGCTCCGGCCTGGAGTCTGGGGAGGGGGTCCGGCCTGGTGTCTGGGGAGGGTCCGGCTGGAGTCTGGGAGGGGGTCCGGCCTGGTGTCTGGGGAGGGGTCCGGCCTGGAGTCTGGGGAGGGGTCCGGCCTGCTGTCTGGGGAGGGGTCCGGCCTGGTGTCTGGGGAGGGGTCCGGCCTGGAGTCTGGGAGGGGACCGGCCTGGAGTCTGGGAGGGCTCCGGCCTGGAGTCTGGGGAGGGGACCGGCCTGGTGTCTGGGGAGGGGTCCGGCCTGGAGTCTGGGGAGGGCTCCGGCCTGGAGTCTGGGGAGGGGACCGGCCTGGTGTCTGGGAGGGGGGTCCGGCCTGGGGGTCTGCGAGGTCCTGGTGTCTGGGGAGGGCTCCGGCCTGGAGTCTGGGGAGGGGTCCGGCCTGTGTCTGGGGAGGGGACCGGCCTGGAGTCTGGGGAGGGGGTCCGGCCTGGTGTCTGGGGAGGGGTCCGGCCTGGAGTCTGGGGAGGGGTCCGGCCTGGAGTCTGGGGAGGGGTCCGGCCTGGTGTCTGGGGAGGGGCTCCGGCCTGGAGTCTGGGGAGGGGTCCGGCCTGGAGTCTGGGGAGGGGTCCGGCCTGGAGTCTGGGGAGGGTCCGGCCTGGTGTCTGGGGAGGGGACCGGCCTGGAGTCTGGGGAAGGGGTCCGGCCTGGAGTCTGGGAGGGGTCCGGCCTGGTGTCTGGGGAGGGGGTCCGGCCTGGTGTCTGGGGAGGGTCGGCCTGGAGTCTGGGAGGGGTCCGGCCTGGAGTCTGGGGAGGGGTCCGGCCTGGAGTCTGGGGAGGGGTCCGGCCTGGAGTCTGGGGAGGGGTCCGGCCTGGTGTCTGGGGAGGGGTCCGGCCTGGTGTCTGGGGAGGGGTCCGGCCTGGTGTCTGGGGAGGGGTCCGGCCTGGAGTCTGGGGAGGGGTCCGGCCTGGTGTCTGGGGAGGGGTCCGGCCTGGTGTCTGGGGGGGTCCGGTCTGGGGAGGGTCCGGCTGGTGTCTGGGAGGGCTCCGGCCTGGAGTCTGGGAGGGGGTCCGGCCTGGAGTCTGGGGAGGGACCAGGCCTGGAGTCTGGGGAGGGGTCCGGCCTGGAGTCTGGGGAGGGGGGTCCGGCCTGGTGTCTGGGGAGGGGTCCGGCCTGGTGTCTGGGGAGGGGTCCGGCCTGGAGTCTGGGGAGGGGTCCGGCCTGGTGTCTGGGGAGGGGTCCGGCCTGGAGTCTGGGGAGGGGTCCGGCCTGGTGTCTGGGGAGGGGTCCGGCCTGGAGTCTGGGGAGGGGTCCGGCCTGGTGTCTGGGGAGGGGTCCGGCCTGGAGTCTGGGGAGGGGTCCGGCCTGGTGTCTGGGGAGGGGGTCCGGCCTGCTGTCTGGGGAGGGGTCCGGCCTGGTGTCTGGGTAGGGGTCCGGCCTGGTGTCTGGGGAGGGGTCCGGCCTGGAGTCTGGGGAGGGGTCCGGCCTGGTGTCTGGGAGGGGTCCGGCCTGGTGTCTGGGGAGGGGTCCGGCCTGGTGTCTGGGGAGGGGGTCCGGCCTGGTGTCTGGGGAGGGGTCCGGCCTGGAGTCTGGGGAGGGGTCCGGCCTGGTGTCTGGGGAGGGGTCCGGCCTGGGAGTCTGGGGAGGGCTCCGGCCTGGAGTCTGGGGAGGGGTCCGGCCTGGAGTCTGGGGAGGGGTCCGGCCTGGAGTCTGGGGAGGGGGTCCGGCCTGGAGTCTGGGGAGGGTCCGGCCTGGAGTCTGGGGAGGGGTACGGCCTGGAGTCTGGGGAGGGGTCCGGCCTGGTGTCTGGGAGGGGTCGGCCTGGAGTCTGGGGAGGGGTCCGGCCTGGAGTCTGGGGAGGGGTCCGGCCTGGTGTCTGGGGAGGGGTCCGGTCTGGGGAGGGGTCCGGCCTGGAGTCTGGGGAGGGGGTCCGGCCTGCTGTCTGGGGAGGGGTCCGGCCTGGTGTCTGGGGAGGGGTCCGGCCTGGAGTCTGGGGAGGGGACCGGCCTGGAGTCTGGGGAGGGGTCGGGGCCTGCTGTCTGGGGAGGGGTCCGGCCTGGTGTCTGGGGAGGGGTCCGGCCTGGAGTCTGGGGAGGGGCCCGGCCTGGAGTCTGGGAGGGGGTCCGGCCTGGAGTCTGGGGAGGGGTCCGGCCTGGAGTCTGGGGAGGGCTCCGGCCTGGTGTCTGGGGAGGGGTCCGGCCTGGAGTCTGGGGAGGGCTCCGGCCTGGAGTCTGGGGAGGGCTCCGGCCTGGTGTCTGGGTAGGGGGACCGGCTGGAGTCTGGGGAGCGCTCCGGCCTGGTGTCTGGGGAGGGGGTCCGGCCTGGTGTCTGGGGAGGGGTCCGGCCTGGTGTCTGGGGAGGGGTCCGGCCTGGAGTCTGGGGAGGGCTCCGGCCTGGAGTCTGGGGAGGGCTCCGGCCTGGAGTCTGGGGAGGGGTCCGGCCTGGAGTCTGGGAAGGGCTCCGGCCTGGTGTCTGGGGAGGGCTCGGCCTGGTGTCTGGGGAGGGGTCCGGCCTGGAGTCTGGGGAGGGGTCCGGCCTGGAGTCTGGGGAGGGGTCCGGCCTGGTGTCTGGGGAGGGCTCCGGCCTGGTGTCTGGGGAGGGGGTCCGGCCTGGTGTCTGGGGAGGGGTCCGGCCTGGAGTCTGGGGAGGGGTCCGGCCTGGAGTCTGGGGAGGGTCCGCCTGGTGTCTGGGAGGGGTCCGGCTGGAGTCTGGGGAGGGGTCCGGCCTGGAGTCTGGGGAGGGGTCCGGCCTGGTGTCTGGGGAGGGGGTCCGGCCTGGAGTCTGGGGAGGGGTCCGGCCTGGTGTCTGGGGAGGGGCTCCGGCCTGGTGTCTGGGGAGGGCTCCGGCCTGCTGTCTGGGAGGGGTCCGGCCTGGAGTCTGGGGAGGGGTCCGGCCTGGAGTCTGGGGAGGGGTCCGGCCTGGTGTCTGGGGAGGGGTCCGGCCTGGAGTCTGGGGAGGGGTCCGGCCTGGAGTCTGGGGAGGGGTCCGGCCTGGTGTCTGGGGAGGGGTCCGGCCTGGTGTCTGGGGAGGGGCTCCGGCCTGCTGTCTGGGGAGGGGTCCGGCCTGGTGTCTGGGGAGGGGTCCGGCCTGGAGTCTGGGGAGGGGACCGGCCTGGAGTCTGGGGAGGGGTCGGGCCTGCTGTCTGGGGAGGGGGTCCGGCCTGGTGTCTGGGGAGGGGTCCGGCCTGGAGTCTGGGGAGGGGCCCGGCCTGGAGTCTGGGGAGGGGGTCGGCCTGGAGTCTGGGAGGGGTCCGGCCTGGAGTCTGGGGAGGGCTCCGGCCTGGTGTCTGGGGAGGGGTCCGCCTGGAGTCTGGGGAGGGCTCCGGCCTGGAGTCTGGGGAGGGCTCCGGCCTGGTGTCTGGGTAGGGGGACCGGCCTGGAGTCTGGGGAGCGCTCCGGCCTGGTGTCTGGGGAGGGGGTCCGGCCTGGTGTCTGGGGAGGGGTCCGGCCTGGTGTCTGGGGAGGGGTCCGGCCTGGAGTCTGGGGAGGGCTCCGGCCTGGAGTCTGGGGAGGGCTCCGGCCTGGAGTCTGGGGAGGGGTCCGGCCTGGAGTCTGGGGAGGGCTCCGGCCTGGTGTCTGGGGAGGGCTCCGGCCTGGTGTCTGGGGAGGGGTCCGGCCTGGAGTCTGGGGAGGGGTCCGGCCTGGAGTCTGGGGAGGGGTCCGGCCTGGTGTCTGGGGAGGGCTCCGGCCTGGTGTCTGGGGAGGGGTCCGGCCTGGAGTCTGGGGAGGGGTCCGGCCTGGAGTCTGGGGAGGGGCTCCGGCCTGGTGTCTGGGGAGGGGTCCGGCCTGCTGTCTGGGGAGGGGTCCGGCCTGGAGTCTGGGGAGGGGTCCGGCCTGGAGTCTGGGGAGGGGACCGGCCTGCTGTCTGGGGAGGGGTCCGGCCTGGAGTCTGGGGAGGGGTCCGGCCTGGTGTCTGGGGAGGGGTCCGGCCTGGAGTCTGGGGAGGGGTCCGGCCTGGAGTCTGGGGAGGGGTCCGGCCTGGAGTCTGGGGAGGGGTCCGGCCTGGAGTCTGGGGAGGGGTCCGGCCTGGTGTCTGGGGAGGGGTCCGGCCTGGAGTCTGGGGAGGGGTCCGGCCTGGAGTCTGGGGAGGGGTCCGGCCTGGAGTCTGGGGAGGGGTCCGGCCTGGTGTCTGGGGAGGGGGTCCAGCCTGCTGTCTGGGGAGGGCTCCGGCCTGCTGTCTGGGGCTCCCGGTGAGCAGACCCTGACGGCTGCGCTCTGTGTTGTTTCTCTCAGACCATCAAGCTGCTGATGGAGAAGGAGAGGGTGAAGGGTTTCTGTCAGGTGGTGGTGGCGGCGAAGGTGCGTGAGGGAGTCTCCCACCTCATCCAGTCGTGCGGGCTGGGCGGCATGAAGCACAACACCGTGGTCATGGGCTGGCCCAACTGCTGGAGGCAGAGCGAGGATCCGCGAGCTTGGAAAACCTTCATCGGTGAGTGTCCGAGGTCCTTCGGCCCCTTCACCGCCCACCCCCCCCGCTTCTCCCCCTTCCTCCCGTCGCCCCAACCCCCCCTCGCAGTGACAAGAAAGGCTCCCATTTCTACGCCTTTCATCACCTCAGGGCATCCTTATTTCTCAAGACTAAAATTATATTTCTTAAGGCTAAAGGGATATGGGGAGAAGGCAGGGACAGGGTACTGAATTTGGATGATCAGCCATGATCTCATTGAATGGCGGAGCAGGCTCGAGGGGCCGAATGGCCGACTGCTGCTCCTATCTTCTATGTTTCACACTCTCTGTCTCTCCCTGTCTCTGTGTCTCTCTCTCCCTGTCTCCCTCTCCCTGTCTGTCTCTCTCTCTCTCTCTCCCTGTCAAATTCAAATTCAAATCGCTTTATTGGCATGATAAGTTACATCTTATGTTGCCAAAGCATCAAAATACATTTATGGTTGAACACATAAACGCAGTTCTATTCATACAGTGTATAAACAGGTATATCCCTGAGTGTATAAATATACATTCGCATTGTTTATATATATTCTTGTCTTAGTTTACTGGTTGTCCCTCTGTTCATGGCAAGCTGTAACATAGTGTGCCGCCAGTGTTATACAGCTTCTCTCCTCCCCCAGTAGGAATGGGAGTTTTTGGTCGTCATTCAGATTTCTGAATTCAGGGCATATTTGTGAGAATTTTTGGTAGAAATTCTCCCTGATGCCCTGATATTTTCCACAGGCTGTGAGGAAGTGCATCTCTGTCTCCACTACTCCCTGACTGCAGTGAGAGCATATCCTGTCTTCTCTTGGCAGCCGGGTCTGCCTGTGTCTGCCTTTTTCGATCGCTAGGCTATGTTCGCTAAGTCTGTACCTTGTCAAGGTTCTTCTCAGTTTGTTATCCTTTACCATGGTCAGGTAATCAGCTATGTTGTATTGTCTGTTTAGGGCCAAGTAGCAATTGAGTTTGCTTTAGGTTTTTGTTGTTTCTGCCCAATATGTCAGATATTTTTCCTTTTGCTTAGCGACGATTGTGTTGGGTCGAATTCTTTGTGTTACCCTGTCACTGTCCTGGGGCTGGTTATTGTTAGTATTGTTATTAGTTACTTCACTGAGTCCCAGGACTAGTTGACTGAGGGTATTCTTCTTTATGGTCAGCTCTTGGCCTTTCAGGGCGTCGTAGTGATAGCATTGGGGGTTGCTCATTTGTAGGTGTCCCTCTCCCTGTCTGTCTCTCTCTCTCCCTCTCCCTGTCTGTCTCTCTCTCTCTCTCTCTGTCCCTCACTCCCTCTCCCCTCTCATAAGAACATAAGAAATAGGAGCAGGAGTAGGCCAATCGGCCCCTCGAGCCTGCTCCGCCATTCAATAAGATCATGGCTGATCTGATCCTAACCTCAAATCTTCTATCACTCTCCATCCACCCGAACCCATGTGATCTCCCGGGAGAGGCGAAAAACCAGATAAAAAACCCAATGGCCAATTTGGGAGAAAAAAATCTGGGAAATTCCTCTCCGACCCATCTAGGCGATCGAAATTCTTCCAGGAGATCATTCTGTCCCTATATTTTCTACAGTACTTACCTTCTGTAAAGGCGATCTCCACCCCAGCCAGGAACAGGAATAAAACCATCTCCTGAAATCTAACACAGAATTAGAACACAAGAAGTAGGAGCAGAACCAGGCTACACGGCCCCTGGGCCCGCTCCACTACCCACAGGGCCATGACCACTCCGAACCTAGACTCATGTCCAATTTCCTGCCCGCTCCCCGTAACCCTTAATTCCCTTTACTTCTAGGAAACTATCTATTTCTGTTTTAAATTTATTTAATGATGTAGCTTCCACAGCTTTCTGGGGCAGCAAATTCCACAAACCTACCTGATGCGCTATCAATAACTCAAAAGACTGAGATTAAGCGAGTAATTAACAGGCTTTTATTAACAAGAGAATGAAGGTGTGCCTCGAGTGGTCGACCGGTCCAGAATACAGAGGGACTGTGGAGCAGTCACCTTTATACCTGGATTCGTGGGAGGAGTCAGCCCAGGCATGTACACAGTGGAATACAAACAGTGGTTTACCACACTACCACCCTCTGAGTGAAGAAGTTTCTCCTCATCTTAGTTTTGAAAGAGCAGCCCCTTATTCTAAGATTATGCCCCCGAGTTCTAGTTTCACCCATCATTGGGAACATCCTCCCCGCATCCACCCGATCAAGCCCCTTCACAATGCCTCTCCCTCTGCATGTCTCTCCCTGTCCCTGTCTCTCTCTGTCGCCCTCACACTTTCTTCACCCAGAGAGTGGTGAACCTGTGGAATTCTCTACCACAGAAGGCAGTGGAGGCCAATTCATTAAATATATTCAAGAAGGAGTTGGATATGTTTCTTGAGGCTAAAGGGATCAAGGGATATGGGGAGAAGGCAGGGACAGGGGACTGAATTTGGATGATCAGCCATGATCACATTGAATGGCGGAGCAGGCTCGAGGGGCCGAATGTTTCTAAAGCGATTTACGGCCAATCAAGTACTTTTTTCTTTAAAGGTGTCGTCACTGTTGTAATGTCGCGAACGCGGTAGCCAATTTATGCACAGCATGATCCCGCTAGATGACCAGATGATCAGTTTTGAGGTGTTGGTGATTGGGTTTTGGTGGTGATGTCTCGGGGAGTCTGGGTTGGGTTTTGGTGATGTGCGCTCCTGTTCTCCATCGCAGGGACGGTGAGGGTCACCACCGCTGCCCACCTCGCCCTGCTGGTGCCCAAGAACATCACATTCTTCCCCGGTAACGGAGAGCCTTTCACCGAGGGCACGGTCGATGTCTGGTGGATCGTACACGATGGCGGGATGCTGATGCTGCTCCCCTTCCTGCTGAAACAGCACAAGGTACTGGGGGAGGGGGGCGGGGGGGGGGGGTTTGTACTCCGGGGGAGGTGGTGGGGTATGTACTCTGGGGGGGCGGTGGGGGGGTGACGAGGCTCCCCCGGGGGAAGGGATGGCAGGAACTGGAGGAGACCATTCAGTTCCTCGAGCCTATTACACAACCTCCCTCAGAGATGGCTGGGGTTCGGGATTTTGGATCTCTGTCTGTCTCTCTCTTTCTCTCACTCTCTCTCTGTCTCTCTCTCTCTGTGTCTCTCTCTGTCGCTCTCTCTCTCTGTCGCTCTCTCTCTCTCTCGCTCTCTCTGTCGCTCTCTCTCTCTGTCGCTCTCTCTCTCTGTCGATCGCGCTCTCTCTGTCGATCGCGCTCTCTCTCTCTGGGGGGGGGGGAGTGGGGGGTCTCGGGGAGTTTGGACTCTCTCTGGGGGGGGCGGAGTGGGGGGTGATGTAATAAAACTCACTCCGCACTTGGTTCGAGTATAAAGCAAGGCTTTAATCAACTTGTTTCAGAACATGGAGGTCTAGTTGCACTTCACTAGTTCCTGTTTTACAAAATGTCCCTAAGCAAGCTGGGCCGAGTATTTATACTCCTTGGATGGCGCCGCCAGCTGGCCGTCCAGCATTATTTCATGAGTCGTTTCTTTATGATGATGAGATTTATAACGGGGTCTCGGGGAGTTTGGGCTCTCTCTCTCTGGGGGGGGGGTGGAGTGGGGGGTCTCGGGGAGTTCGGGCTCTCTCTCTCTCTGGGGGGGGAGTGGGGGGTCTCGGGGAGTTTGGGCTCTCTGGGGGGGGAGTGGGGGGTCTCGGGGAGTTTGGGCTCTCTCTCTCTCTGGGGGGGTCTCGGGGAGTTTGGGCTCTCTTGGGGGGGGAGTGGGGGGGTCTCGGGGAGTTTGGGCTCTCTTGTGGGGGGGAGTGGGGGGTCTCGGGGAGTTTGGGCTCTCTCTCTGGGGGGGGAGTGGGGGGTCTCGGGGAGTTTGGGCTCTCTGGGGGGGGAGTGGGGGGTCTCGGGGAGTTTGGGCTCTCTCTCTGGGGGGGTCAGTGGGGGGTCTCGGGGAGTTTGGGCTCTCTCTCTGGGGGGGGAGTGGGGGGTCTCGGGGAGTTTGGGCTCTCTCTGGGGGGGGGAGTGGGGGGTCTCGGGGAGTTTGGGCTCTCTGCGGGGGGGGGAGTGGGGGGTCTCGGGGAGTTTGGGCTCTCTCTCGGGGGGGCAGTGGGGGGTCTCGGGGAGTTTGGGCTCTCTCTCTCTCTGGGGCGGGGGAGTGGGGGGTGATGTAATAAAACTCACTCCACACTTGGTTCGAGTATGAAGCAAGGCTACAATCAACTTGTTTCAGAACATGGCGGTCTAGTTGCACTTCACTAGTTCCTGTCTTACAAAATGTCCCTGAGGAAGCTGGGCCAAGTATTTATACTCCTTGGATGGCGCCACCAGCTGTCCGTCCAGCGTTATTTCATGAGTCGTTTCTTTATGGTGATGAGATTTATAACAGGGGGTCTCGGGGAGTTTGGGCTCTCTCTCTCTCTCTCTCTCTGGGGGGGGGAGTGGGGGTTCTCGGGGAGTTTCGGTTTTCTCTCACTGTCTCTCTTTTGGCAGGTTTGGAGGAAGTGTAATATCCGGATCTTCACGGTGGCCCAAATGGAGGACAACAGCATCCAGATGAAGAAGGACCTGGCGACGTTCTTGTACCACCTACGCATCAAGGCCGAGGTCGAGGTGGTGGAGATGGTGAGGGGACAAGCGAGTTAACGGGATCGGACTGTGTGTCCGCCCCCAGCTGTGTAACTGGATAGACAGGAACAGGAGGAGGTCATTCAGCCCCTCGAGCCTGTTACGCAGGAACAGGAGGAGACCCATTCAGCCCCTCGAGCTTGTTACACAGGAACAGGAGAAGGCCATTCAGCCCCTCGAGCCTGTTACACAGGAACAGGAGGAGGCCATTCAGCCCCTCGAGCCTGTTACACAGGAACAGGAGGAGGCCATTCAGCCCCTCGAGCATGTTACACAGGAACAGGAGGAGGCCATTCAGCCCCTCGAACCTGTTACACAGGAACAGGAGGAGGCCATTCAGCCCCTCGAGCCTGTTACACAGGAACAGGAGGAGGCCATTCAGCCCCTCGAGCCTATTACACAGGAACAGGAGGAGGCCCATTCAGCCCCTCAAGCCTGTTACACAGGAACAGGAGGAGGCCCATTCAGCCCCTCGAACCTGTTACACAGGAACAGGAGGAGGCCATTCAGCCCCCTCGAGCCTGTTACACAGGAACAGGAGGAGCCTATTCAGCCCCTCGAGCCTGTTACACAGGAACAGGAGGAGGCCGTTCAGCCCCTCGAGCCTGTTACACAGGAACAGGAGAAAGATTGGACTAAAATGGACAGCTCAATCGAAGAGCCGGCACAGGCATGACGGTCGAATGGCCCCCTTCCGTGCTGTGAGCTTCTATGAGTAGGCGGTTCAGCCCTTCGAGCTGTTCCATTCAATTAGATCATGGCTGACTCGTATCCTAACTCCTTTTACCTGCCTTGGTTCTTTAACTCTTAATACACTTTCCTAACAACGTACTGTGTTTCCCCGTTTCCCTGTTCTGTGGGGGTCAGCGCAGTCGCTGGCTGAGACTCTGTCCCTTTAATTACAGCACGACAGTGACATATCAGCGTACACGTACGAACGGACACTGATGATGGAGCAAAGGTCCCAGATGCTGCGGCAGATGAGGCTTTCGAAGACTGAGAGGGACCGAGAGGTAGGAATCCGTTCAGCAACAGCACGGCTCCCACACTAGCCCCTAACCAAGCTAATCGAGGGTTTCAGTTGCGGGGGGGGGTGGCGCGTGGTTGGGGTTAATATATAGAATTACAGCTACCTGGGAGTGAGTTACACGCTGGAATCTAATCGAGGGGTTCGGGGGGGGTTATATATAGAATAACAGATACCCTGGAGTGAGTTACAGGCTGGAATCTAATCGAGGGGTTCGGGGGGGGTTATATATAGAATAACAGATACCCTGGAGTGAGTTACAGGCTGGAATCTAATCGAGGGGTTCGGGGGGTTTATATATAGAATAACAGATACCTGGGAGTGAGTTACACGCTGGAATCTAATCGAGGGGTTCGGGGGGTTTATATATAGAATAACAGATACCTGGGAGTGAGTTACAGGCTGGAATCTAATCGAGGGGTTCGGGGGGTTTATATATAGAATAACAGATACCCGGGAGTGAGTTACAGGCTGGAATCTAATCGAGGGGTTCGGGGGGTTTATATATAGAATAACAGATACCTGGGAGTGAGTTACACGCTGGAATCTAATCGAGGGGTTTGGGGGGTTTATATATAGAATAACAGATACCCGGGAGTGAGTTACAGGCTGGAATCTAATCGAGGGGTTCGGGGGGTTTATATATAGAATAACAGATACCCAGGAGTGAGTTACAGGCTGGAATCTAATCGAGGGGTTCAGGGGTTTATATATAGAATAACAGATACCCGGGAGTGAGTTACACGCTGGAATCTAATCGAGGGGTTCGGGGAGTTTATATATAGAATAACAGATACCCGGGAGTGAGTTACACGCTGGAATCTAATCGAGGGGTTCGGGGGGTTAATATATAGAATTACAGCTACCCGGGAGTGAGTTACACGCTGGAATCTAATCGAGGGGTTCGGGGGGTTAATATATAGAATAACAGATACCCGGGAGTGAGTTACAGGCTGGAATCTAATCGAGGGGTTCAGGGGGTTTATATATAGAATAACAGATACCCGGGAGTGAGTTACAGGCTGGAATCTAATCGAGGGGTTCAGGGGGTTTATATATAGAATAACAGATACCCGGGAGTGAGTTACAGGCTGGAATCTAATCGAGGGGTTCGGGTGGTTTATATATAGAATAACAGATACCCGGGAGTGAGTTACAGGCTGGAATCTAATCGAGGGGTTCGGGGGGTTTATATATAGAATAACAGACACCTGGGAGTGAGTTACAGGCTGGAATCTAATCGAGGGGTTCGGGGGTTTATATATAGAATTACAGCTACCTGGGAGTGAGTTACAGGCTGGAATCTAATTGAGGGGTTCGGGGGGTTTATATATAGAATAACAGATACCCGGGAGTGAGTTACAGGCTGGAATCTAATCGAGGGGTTCGGGGGGTTTATATACAGAATAACAGATACCCGGGAGTGAGTTACAGGCTGGAATCTAATCGAGGGGTTCGGGGGGTTTATATATAGAATAACAGATACCCGGGAGTGAGTTACAGGCTGGAATCTAATCGAGGGGTTCGGGGGGGTTTATATATAGAATAACAGATACCCGGGAGTGAGTTACAGGCTGGAATCTAATCGAGGGGTTCGGGGGGTTTATATACAGAATAACAGATACCCGGGAGTGAGTTACAGGCTGGAATCTAATCGAGGGGTTCGGGGGGTTTATATACAGAATAACAGATACCCGGGAGTGAGTTACAGGCTGGAATCTAATCGAGGGGTTCAGGGGGTTTATATATAGAATAACAAATACCCGGGGGTGAGTTACAGGCTGGAATCTAATCGAGGGGTTCGGGGGGTTTATATACAGAATAACAGATACCCGGGAGTGAGTTACAGGCTGGAATCTAATCGAGGGGTTCGGGGGGTTTATATATAGAATAACAGATACCCGGGAGTGAGTTACAGGCTGGAATCTAATCGAGGGGTTTGGGGGGTTTATATATAGAATAACAGATACCCGGGAGTGAGTTACAGGCTGGAATCTAATCGAGGTGTTCGGGGTGGGTTTATATATAGAATTACAGCTACCCGGGAGTGAGTTACAGGCTGGAATCTAATCGAGGGGTTCGGGGTGGGTTTATATATAGAATTACAGCTACCCGGGAGTGAGTTACAGGCTGGAATCTAATCGAGGGGTTCGGGGGTTTATATATAGAATTACAGCTACCCGGGAGTGAGTTACAGGCTGGAATCTAATCGAGGGGTTCGGGGTGGGTTTATATATAGAATTACAGCTACCCGGGAGTGAGTTACAGGCTGGAATCTAATCGAGGGGTTCGGGGTGGGTTTATATATAGAATTACAGCTACCCGGGAGTGAGTTACAGGCTGGAATCTAATCGAGGGGTTCAGGGGTTTATATATAGAATAACAGATACCCGGGAGTGAGTTACAGGCTGGAATCTAATCGAGGGGTTCGGGGGGTTTATATATAGAATAACAGATACCCGGGAGTGAGTTACAGGCTGGAATCTAATCGGGGGGTTCGGGGGGTTTATATACAGAATAACAGATACCCGGGAGTGAGTTACAGGCTGGAATCTAATCGAGGGGTTCGGGGGGTTTATATACAGAATAACAGATACCCGGGAGTGAGTTACACGCTGGAATCTAATCGAGGGGTTCGGGGGGTTTATATATAGAATTACAGCTACCCGGGAGTCAGTTACAGGCTGGAATCTAATCGAGGGGTTTGGGGGGTTTATATATAGAATAACAGATACCCGGGAGTGAGTTACAGGCTGGAATCTAATCGAGGGGTTCGGGGTGGGTTTATATATAGAATTACAGCTACCCGGGAGTGAGTTACAGGCTGGAATCTAATCGAGGGGTTTGGGGGGTTTATATATAGAATAACAGATACCCGGGAGTGAGTTACAGGCTGGAATCTAATCGAGGGGTTCGGGGGGTTTATATATAGAATTACAGCTACCTGGGAGTGAGTTACACGCTGGAATCTAATCGAGGGGTTCGGGGGTTTATATATAGAATTACAGCTACCTGGGAGTGAGTTACAGACTGGAATCTAATCGAGGGGTTCAGGGGGGTTTATATATAGAATAACAGATACCCGGGAGTGAGTTACAGGCTGGAATCTAATCGAGGGGTTCGGGGGGTTTATATATAGAATTACAGCTACCTGGGAGTGAGTTACAGACTGGAATCTAATTGAGGGGTTCAGGGGGGTTTATATATAGAATAACAGATACCCGGGAGTGAGTTACAGGCTGGAATCTAATCGGGGGGTTCAGGGGTTTATATATAGAATAACAGATACCCAGGAGTGAGTTACAGGCTGGTATCTAATCGAGGGGTTCGGGGGTTTTATATATAGAATTACAGATACCCGGGAGTGAGTTACAGGCTGGTATCTAATCGAGGGGTTCGGGGGGTTTATATATAGAATAACAGATACCCGGGAGTGAGTTACAGGCTGGAATCTAATCGAGAGGTTCGGGGGGTTTATATATAGAATAACAGATACCCGGGAGTGAGTTACAGGCTGGAATCTAATCGAGGGGTTCGGGGGTTTTATATATAGAATTACAGATACCCGGGAGTGAGTTACAGGCTGGAATCTAATCGAGGGGTTCGGGGGGTTTATATATAGAATAACAGATACCCGGGAGTGAGTTACAGGCTGGAATCTAATCGAGAGGTTCGGGGGGTTTATATATAGAATAACAGATACCCGGGAGTGAGTTACAGGCTGGAATCTAATCGAGGGGTTCGGGGGGGTTTATATATAGAATAACAGATACCCAGGAGTGAGTTACAGGCTGGTATCTAATCGAGGGGTTCGGGGGGTTTATATATAGAATAACAGATACCCGGGAGTGAGTTACAGGCTGGAATCTAATCGAGAGGTTCGGGGGGTTTATATATAGAATAACAGATACCCGGGAGTGAGTTACAGGCTGGAATCTAATCGAGGGGTTCGGGGGTTTTATATATAGAATTACAGATACCCGGGAGTGAGTTACAGGCTGGAATCTAATCGAGGGGTTCGGGGGTTTATATATAGAATAACAGTTACCCGGGAGTGAGTTACAGGCTGGAATCTAATCGAGGGGTTCGGGGGGTTTATATATAGAATAACAGATACCCGGGAGTGAGTTACAGGCTGGAATCTAATCGAGGGGTTCGGGGGGTTTATATACAGAATAACAGATACCCGGGAGTGAGTTACAGGCTGGAATCTAATCGAGGGGTTCGGGGGGTTTATATATAGAATTACAGATACCCGGGAGTGAGTTACAGGCTGGAATCTAATCGAGGGGTTCGGGGGGTTTATATATAGAATAACAGATACCCGGGAGTGAGTTACAGGCTGGAATCTAATCGAGGGGTTCGGGGGGTTTATATATAGAATAACAGATACCCGGGAGTGAGTTACAGGCTGGAATCTAATCGAGGGGTTCGGGGGGTTTATATACAGAATAACAGATACCCGGGAGTGAGTTACAGGCTGGAATCTAATCGAGGGGCTCAGGGGGGTTTATATATAGAATATCTGATACCTGGGAGTGAGTTACAGGCTGGAATCTAATCGAGGGGTTCGGGGGTGTATATATAGAATAACAGATACCCGGGGGTGAGTTACAGGCTGGAATCTAATCGTGGGGTTCGGGGGGGTTATATATAGAATAACAGATACCCGGGAGTGAGTTACAGGCTGGAATCTAATCGAGGGGTTCGGGGGTTTATATATAGAATAACAGATACCCGGGGGTGAGTTACAGGCTGGAATCTAATCGAGGGGTTCGGGGGTTTATATATAGAATAACAGATACCCGGGAGTGAGTTACAGGCTGGAATCTAATCGAGGGGTTCGGGGGGTTTATATATAGAATAACAGATACCCGGGAGTGAGTTACAGGCTGGAATCTAATCGAGGGGTTCGGGGGGTTTATATATAGAATAACAGATACCCGGCAGTGAGTTACAGGCTGGAATCTAATCGAGGGGTTCGGGGGGTTTATATATAGAATAACAGATACCCGGCAGTGAGTTACAGGCTGGAATCTAATCGGGGGGTTCAGGGGTTTATATATAGAATTACAGCTACCTGGGAGTGAGTTACAGGCTGGAATCTAATCGAGGGGTTCGGGGGGTTTATATATAGAATAACAGATACCCGGGAGTGAGTTACAGGCTGGAATCTAATCGAGGGGTTCGGGGGGTTTATATATAGAATAACAGATACCCGGGAGTGAGTTACAGGCTGGAATCTAATCGAGAGGTTCGGGGGGTTTATATATAGAATAACAGATACCCGGGGGTGAGTTACAGGCTGGAATCTAATCGAGGGGTTCGGGGGGATTATATATAGAATAACAGATACCCGGGAGTGAGTTACAGGCTGGAATCTAATCGAGGGGTTCGGGGGGGTTTATATATAGAATAACAGATACCCGGGGGTGAGTTACAGGCTGGAATCTAATCGAGGGGTTCGGGGGGTTTATATATAGAATAACAGATACCCGGGAGTGAGTTACAGGCTGGAATCTAATCGAGGGGTTCGGGGGGTTTATATATAGAATAACAGATACCTGGGAGTGAGTTACAGGCTGGAATCTAATCGAGGGGCTCAGGGGGTTTATATATAGAATAACAGATACCCGGGAGTGAGTTATAGGCTGGAATCTAATCGCGGGGTTCGGGAGGGTTTATATATAGAATAACAGATACCCGGGAGTGAGTTACAGGCTGGAATCTAATCGAGGGGTTCGGGGGGTTTATATATAGAATAACAGATACCCGGGAGTGAGTTACAGGCTGGAATCTAATCGAGGAGTTCGGGGATTTATATATAGAATAACAGATACCCGGGGGTGAGTTACAGGCTGGAATCTAATCGAGGGTTTCGGGGGGTTTATATATAGAATAACAGATACCCGGGAGTGAGTTACAGGCTGGAATCTAATCGAGGAGTTCGGGGATTTATATATAGAATAACAGATACCCGGGGGTGAGTTACAGGCTGGAATCTAATCGAGGGGTTCGGGGGTTTATATATAGAATAACAGATACCCAGGAGTGAGTTACAGGCTGGTATCTAATCGAGGGGTTCGGGGGGTTTATATATAGAATAACAGATACCCGGGGGTGAGTTACAGGCTGGAATCTAATCGAGGGTTTCGGGGGGGTTTATATATAGAATAACAGATACCCGGGAGTGAGTTACAGGCTGGAATCTAATCGAGGGGTTCAGGGGGTTTATATATAGAATAACAGATACCCGGGAGTGAGTTACAGGCTGGAATCTAATCGAGGGGTTCGGGGGGTTTATATATAGAATAACAGTTACCCGGGAGTGAGTTACAGGCTGGAATCTAATCGGGGGTTTATATATAGAATAACAGATACCCGGGAGTGAGTTACAGGCTGGAATCTAATCGCGGGGTTCGGGGGGTTTATATATAGAATAACAGATACCCGGGAGTGAGTTACAGGCTGGAATCTAATCGAGGGGTTCAGGGGGGTTTATATATAGAATAACAGATACCCGGGAGTGAGTTACAGGCTGGAATCTAATCGAGGGGTTCGGGGTGGGTTTATATATAGAATTACAGCTACCCGGGAGTGAGTTACAGGCTGGAATCTAATCGAGGGGTTTGGGGGGTTTATATATAGAATAACAGATACCCGGGAGTGAGTTACACGCTGGAATCTAATCGAGGGGTTCGGGGAGTTTATATATAGAATAACAGATACCCGGGAGTGAGTTACAGGCTGGAATCTAATCGAGGGGTTCGGGGGTGTATATATAGAATTACAGATACCCGGGAGTGAGTTACACGCTGGAATCTAATCGAGGGGTTCGGGGGTGTATATATAGAATTACAGCTACCTGGGAGTGAGTTACACGCTGGAATCTAATCGAGGGGTTCGGGGGGTTTATATATAGAATAACAGATACCTGGGAGTGAGTTACAGGCTGGAATCTAATCGAGGGGTTCGGGGGGTTTATATATAGAATTACAGCTACCTGGGAGTGAGTTACAGGCTGGAATCTAATCGAGGGGTTCGGGGGTGTATATATAGAATTACAGCTACCTGGGAGTGAGTTACAGACTGGAATCTAATTGAGGGGTTCAGGGGGGTTTATATATAGAATAACAGATACCTGGGAGTGAGTTACAGGCTGGAATCTAATCGAGGGGTTCGGGGGGTTTATATATAGAATAACAGATACCCGGGAGTGAGTTACAGGCTGGAATCTAATCGAGGGGTTCGGGGGGTTTATATATAGAATAACAGATACCCGGGAGTGAGTTACAGGCTGGAATCTAATCGAGGGGTTCGGGGGTGTTTATATATAGAATAACAGATACCCGGGAGTGAGTTACAGGCTGGAATCTAATCGAGGGGTTCGGGGGGTTTATATATAGAATAACAGATACCCGGGAGTGAGTTACAGGCTGGAATCTAATCGAGAGGTTCGGGGGGTTTATATATAGAATAACAGATACCCGGGGGTGAGTTACAGGCTGGAATCTAATCGAGGGGTTCGGGGGGATTATATATAGAATAACAGATACCCGGGAGTGAGTTACAGGCTGGAATCTAATCGAGGGGTTCGGGGGGGTTTATATATAGAATAACAGATACCCGGGGGTGAGTTACAGGCTGGAATCTAATCGAGGGGTTCGGGGGGTTTATATATAGAATAACAGATACCCGGGAGTGAGTTACAGGCTGGAATCTAATCGAGGGGTTCGGGGGGTTTATATATAGAATAACAGATACCTGGGAGTGAGTTACAGGCTGGAATCTAATCGAGGGGCTCAGGGGGTTTATATATAGAATAACAGATACCCGGGAGTGAGTTATAGGCTGGAATCTAATCGCGGGGTTCGGGAGGGTTTATATATAGAATAACAGATACCCGGGAGTGAGTTACAGGCTGGAATCTAATCGAGGGGTTCGGGGGGTTTATATATAGAATAACAGATACCCGGGAGTGAGTTACAGGCTGGAATCTAATCGAGGAGTTCGGGGATTTATATATAGAATAACAGATACCCGGGGGTGAGTTACAGGCTGGAATCTAATCGAGGGTTTCGGGGGGTTTATATATAGAATAACAGATACCCGGGAGTGAGTTACAGGCTGGAATCTAATCGAGGAGTTCGGGGATTTATATATAGAATAACAGATACCCGGGGGTGAGTTACAGGCTGGAATCTAATCGAGGGGTTCGGGGGTTTATATATAGAATAACAGATACCCAGGAGTGAGTTACAGGCTGGTATCTAATCGAGGGGTTCGGGGGGTTTATATATAGAATAACAGATACCCGGGGGTGAGTTACAGGCTGGAATCTAATCGAGGGTTTCGGGGGGGTTTATATATAGAATAACAGATACCCGGGAGTGAGTTACAGGCTGGAATCTAATCGAGGGGTTCGGGGGGTTTATATATAGAATAACAGATACCCGGGAGTGAGTTACAGGCTGGAATCTAATCGAGGGGTTCGGGGGGTTTATATATAGAATAACAGTTACCCGGGAGTGAGTTACAGGCTGGAATCTAATCGCGGGGTTCGGGGGGTTTATATATAGAATAACAGATACCCGGGAGTGAGTTACAGGCTGGAATCTAATCGAGGGGTTCAGGGGGGTTTATATATAGAATAACAGATACCCGGGAGTGAGTTACAGGCTGGAATCTAATCGAGGGGTTCGGGGGTTTTATATATAGAATAACAGATACCCGGGAGTGAGTTACAGGCTGGAATCTAATCGAGGGGTTCGGGGGGGGGTTTATATATAGAATAACCGATACCCGGGAGTGAGTTACAGGCTGGAATCTAATCGAGGGGTTTGGGGGGATTATATATAGAATAACAGATACCCGGGAGTGAGTTACAGGCTGGAATCTAATCGAGGGGTTCGGGGGGGTTTATATTAACAGTTACCGGGGAGTGAGTTACAGGCTGTCATCTAATCGAGGGGTTCAGGGGGGTTTATATATAGAATAACAGATACCCGGGAGTGAGTTACAGGCTGGAATCTAATCGAGGGGTTCGGGGGGGTTTATATGTAGAATAACAGATACCCGGGAGTGAGTTACAGGCTGGAATCTAGTCGAGGGGTTCGGGGGTTTATATATAGAATAACAGATACCCGGGAGTGAGTTACAGGCTGGAATCTAATCGAGGGGTTCGGGGGGGTTTATATATAGAATAACAGATACCCGGGAGTGAGTTACAGGCTGGAATCTAGTCGAGGGGTTCGGGGGTTTATATATAGAATAACAGATACCCGGGAGTGAGTTACAGGCTGGTATCTAATCGAGGGGTTCGGGGGGTTTATATATAGAATAACAGATACCCGGGAGTGAGTTACACGCTGGAATCTAATCGAGGGGTTCGGGGAGTTTATATATAGAATAACAGATACCCGGGAGTGAGTTACAGGCTGGAATCTAATCGAGGGGTTCGGGGGTGTATATATAGAATTACAGATACCCGGGAGTGAGTTACACGCTGGAATCTAATCGAGGGGTTCGGGGGTGTATATATAGAATTACAGCTACCTGGGAGTGAGTTACACGCTGGAATCTAATCGAGGGGTTTGGGGGGTTTATATATAGAATAACAGATACCCGGGAGTGAGTTACAGGCTGGAATCTAATCGAGGGGTTCGGGGGGTTTATATATAGAATAACAGATACCCGGGAGTGAGTTACAGGCTGGAATCTAATCGAGAGGTTCGGGGGGTTTATATATAGAATAACAGATACCCGGGTGTGAGTTACAGGCTGGAATCTAATCGAGGGGTTCGGGGGGATTATATATAGAATAACAGATACCCGGGAGTGAGTTACAGGCTGGAATCTAATCGAGGGGTTCGGGGGGGTTTATATATAGAATAACAGATACCCGGGGGTGAGTTACAGGCTGGAATCTAATCGAGGGGTTCGGGGGGTTTATATATAGAATAACAGATACCTGGGAGTGAGTTACAGGCTGGAATCTAATCGAGGGGCTCAGGGGGTTTATATATAGAATAACAGATACCCGGGAGTGAGTTATAGGCTGGAATCTAATCGCGGCGTTCGGGAGGGTTTATATATAGAATAACAGATACCCGGGAGTGAGTTACAGGCTGGAATCTAATCGAGGGGTTCGGGGGGTTTATATATAGAATAACAGATACCCGGGAGTGAGTTACAGGCTGGAATCTAATCGAGGAGTTCGGGGATTTATATATAGAATAACAGATACCCGGGGGTGAGTTACAGGCTGGAATCTAATCGAGGGGTTCGGGGGTTTATATATAGAATAACAGATACCCAGGAGTGAGTTACAGGCTGGTATCTAATCGAGGGGTTCGGGGGGTTTATATATAGAATAACAGATACCCGGGGGTGAGTTACAGGCTGGAATCTAATCGAGGGTTTCGGGGGGGTTTATATATAGAATAACAGATACCCGGGAGTGAGTTACAGGCTGGAATCTAATCGAGGGGTTCGGGGGGTTTATATATAGAATAACAGATACCCGGGAGTGAGTTACAGGCTGGAATCTAATCGAGGGGTTCGGGGGGTTTATATATAGAATAACAGTTACCCGGGAGTGAGTTACAGGCTGGAATCTAATCGAGGGGTTCGGGGGGTTTATATATAGAATAACAGATACCCGGGAGTGAGTTACAGGCTGGAATCTAATGGAGGGGTTCGGGGGGTTTATATATAGAATAACAGATACCCGGGAGTGAGTTACAGGCTGGAATCTAATCGCGGGGTTCGGGGGGTTTATATATAGAATAACAGATACCCGGGAGTGAGTTACAGGCTGGAATCTAATCGAGGGGTTCAGGGGGGTTTATATATAGAATAACAGATACCCGGGAGTGAGTTACAGGCTGGAATCTAATCGAGGGGTTCGGGGGTTTTATATATAGAATAACAGATACCCGGGAGTGAGTTACAGGCTGGAATCTAATCGAGGGGTTCGGGGGGGTGTTTATATATAGAATAACCGATACCCGGGAGTGAGTTACAGGCTGGAATCTAATCGAGGGGTTCGGGGGGATTATATATAGAATAACAGATACCCGGGAGTGAGTTACAGGCTGGAATCTAATCGAGGGGTTCGGGGGGGTTTATATATAGAATAACAGTTACCGGGGAGTGAGTTACAGGCTGTCATCTAATCGAGGGGTTCAGGGGGGTTTATATATAGAATAACAGATACCCGGGAGTGAGTTACAGGCTGGAATCTAATCGAGGGGTTCGGGGGGGTTTATATGTAGAATAACAGATACCCGGGAGTGAGTTACAGGCTGGAATCTAGTCGAGGGGTTCGGGGGTTTATATATAGAATAACAGATACCCGGGAGTGAGTTACAGGCTGGAATCTAATCGAGGGGTTCGGGGGGTTTATATATAGAATAACAGATACCCGGGAGTGAGTTACAGGCTGGAATCTAATCGAGGGGTTCGGGGGGTTTATATATAGAATAACAGATACCCGGGAGTGAGTTACAGGCTGGAATCTAGTCGAGGGGTTCGGGGGGTTCTGTAGAATAACAGATACCCGGGAGTGAGTTACAGGCTGGAATCTAATCGAGGGGTTCGGGGGGTTCTGTACAGTAACAGATACCCGGGGTGAGGCTGCGGATCTGCCTGCGATGAACGGATGTTAAATGAGTCTCTCTCCTCAGGGTATTTCAGCCTCAATCAGCAGCCTGCAGCCCAAACAAGTCAGTAACTCTTTTACTTTGCTGTGCTGTGTCTTGTCTTGCGTTGGCTGCTAGTGCAGCGGGAGGGCCAGCATATAACCATCGGGTCGATGTAGGGCGTGGTTTCCCACACTCTTTTCCCCCCCCCCCCCCCCCACATTACCAGGGAGAAATCCCCCCCGCTCCTCTTCCAATAGTGACCCTGGGATCTTTAACACCCACCCGAGCAGGGAGGCGGAGCGTCGGTTTAAAACGGCCCCTCCGACAGTGCAGCGCCACCTCAGTACTGCCCCTCCGACAGTGCGGCGCTCCCTCAGTACTGCCCCTCCGACAGTGCGGCGCTCCCTCAGTACTGCCCCTCCGACAGTGCGGCGCTCCCTCAGTACTGCCCCTCCGACACTGCGGCGCTCCCTCAGTACTGCCCCTCCGACAATGAAGCGCTCCCTCAGTACTGCCCCTCCGACAGTGCAGCGCTACCTCAGTACAGCCCCTCCGACACTGCGGCGCTCCCTCAGTACTGCCCCTCCGACAGTGCGGCGCTCCCTCAGTACTGCCCCTCCGACAGTGCAGCACTCCCTCAGTACTGCCCCTCCGACACTGCGGCGCTCCCTCAGTACTGCCCCTCCGACAGTGCAGCACTCCCTCAGTACTGACCCTCCGACACTGCGGCGCTCGCTCAGTACTGCACCTCCGACAGTGCGGCGCTCCCTCAGTACTGCCCCTCCGACAGTGCGGCGCTCCCTCAGTACTGCCCCTCCGACAGTGTGGCGCTCCCTCAGTACTGACCCTCCGACAGTGCAGCGCTCCCTCAGTACCGCCCCTCCGACAGCGCGGCGCTCCCTCAGTACTGCCCCTCCGACAGTGCAGCACTCCCTCAGTACTGCCCCTCCGACAGTGTGGCGCTCCCTCAGTACTGCCCCTCCGACAGTGCGGCGCTCCCTCAGTACTGACCCTCCGACAGTGCAGCGCTCCCTCAGTACCGCCCCTCCGACAGCACGGCGCTCCCTCAGTACTGCCCCTCCGACAGCGCGGCGCTCCCTCAGTACTGCCCCTCCGACAGCGCGGCGCTCCCTCAGTACTGCCCCTCCGACAGCGCAGCGCTCCCTCAGTACTGCCCCTCCGACAGTGCGGCGCTCCCTCAGTACTGGCACTGGGGACTGTCGGCCTGGATTTTATCCTCAGCGAAGGGGAGTGATGTAATGAAGTACGTGAAATTTCCACGCACTTCCCTCTTGAACTGTCTACTCTCGCCCACTCGCAGTCGGCAGTATAGCTCTGCTTCTCACTTGGTTCTGTTGGGAATAAATGTATTGAACTGTGTAATCCTGGTCTCTCTCTCTGGGTGGAGTCAATGTGAATTAATAGCGTTACTGCAGTGGGCGGCATTGCACACTATTACGGGGCCGGTTCCGATACAGTACGGGTTCTGTCCTTTCAGTATCCCACTGGAACCCTTCAATCACTCCATTGCATCTCAGAACAGGAACAGGCCGTTCAGCCCACTCCCTCTCCCTCTCCCTCTGACTCCCCGTCTCTCTCCTCCTCCCTGTCCACCTCTCTCTCCTCTCCCACCCTCTCCTTCTCGCTCTCTCCTCACTCTCACTCTCTCCTCCCTATCGTTTGCACTCCCTCCTCCCTCTCCTTCTCGCTCTCTCCTCCCTATCGTTCGCACTCCCTCCTCACTCTCGCTCTCTCCTCACTCTCACTCTCTCCTCACTCTCACTCTCTCCTCCCTCTCACTCTCGCTCTCTCCTCCCTCTCCTTCTCACTCTCTCCTCCCTATCGTTTGCACTCCCTCTCCCTCTGACTCCCCGTCTCTCTCCTCCTCCCTGTCCACCTCCCTCTCCTCCCCCACCCTCTCCTTCTCGCTCTCTCCTCCCTCTCACTCCTCCCTCTACTTCTCGCTCTCTCCTCCCTCTCCTTCTCACTCTCTCCTCCCTATCGTTCGCGCTCTCTCCTCCCTATCGTTCGCGCTCTCTCCTCCCTCTCACTCTCGCCCTCTCCTCACTCTCACTCTCGCTCTCCCCTCACTCTCACTTCCCTCTCCCTCTCCCTCTGACTCCCCGTCTCTCTCCTCCTCCCTGTCCACCTCTCTCTCCTTCTCGCTCTCTCCTTCTCGCTCTCTCCTCCCTCTCACTCTCACTCTCTCCTCCCTCTCCTTCTCGCTCTCTCCTCCCTCTCCTTCTCACTCTCTCCTCCCTATCGTTCGCACTCCCTCTCACTCTCACTCTCTCCTCCCTCTCCTTCTCGCTCTCTCCTCCCTCTCCTTCTCACTCTCTCCTCCCTATCGTTCGCACTCCCTCTCACTCTCACTCTCTCCTCACTCTCACTCCTCCCTCTCCTTCTCGCTCTCTCCTCCCTCTCCTTCTCACTCTCTCCTCCCTATCGTTCGCACTCCCTCCTCCCTCTCACTCTCACTCCCTCCTCACTCTCGCTCTCGCTCTCTCCTCACTCTCACTCTCTCCTCACTCTCACTCTCGCTCTCTCCTCACTCTCACTCTCTCCTCCTTCTCGCTCTCTCCTCACTCTCACTCTCTCCTCCCTCTCCTTCTCACTCCCTCCTCACTCTCACTCCCTCCTCCCGCTCACTCTCACTCTCCTCACTCTCACTCTCTCCTCACTCTCGCTCTCGCTCTCTCCTCCTTCTCGCTCTCTCCTCACTCTCACTCTCTCCTCCCTCTCCTTCTCACTCCCTCCTCACTCTCACTCCCTCCTCCCGCTCACTCTCACTCTCCTCACTCTCACTCCCTCCTCCCGCTCACTCTCACTCTCCTCACTCTCACTCTCTCCTCACTCTCACTCTCGCTCTCGCTCTCTCCTCACTCTCGCTCTCTCCTCACTCTCACTCTCTCCTCACTCTCACTCTCTCCTCCCTCTCCTTCTCGCTCTCTCCTCCCTCTCCTTCTCACTCTCCTCCCTATCGTTCGCACTCCCTTCTCCCTCTCACTCTCGCTCCCTCCTCACTCTCACTCTCTCCTCACTCTCACTCTCTCCTCCCTCACTCTCTCCTCACTCTCACTCTCTCCTCCCTATCGTTCGCACTCCCTCCTCACTCTCACTCACTCTCACTCCCTCTCACTCTCGCTCTCTCCTCACTCTCACTCTCTCCTCACTCTCACTCTCCTCACTCTCTCCTCACTCTCAGTCTCTCCTCCCTCTCACTCCCGCTCTCTCCTCACTCTCACTCTCTCCTCACTCTCACTCTCTCCTCACTCTCACTCTCTCCTCCCTCACTCTCTCCTCCCTCACTCTCTCCTCCCTCACTCTCTCCTCCCTCACTCTCACTCTCTCCTCACTCTCACTCTCCCCTCACTCTCACTCTCTCCTCCCTCTCACTCTCACTCTCTCCTCCCTCTCTCGCTCTCTCCTCACTCTCACTCTCTCCTCACTCTCACTCTCTCCTCACTCTCACTCTCTCCTCACTCCCTCTCGCTCCCTCCTCACTCTCACTCTCGCTCTCTCCTCACTCTCACTCTCTCCTCACTCTCACTCTCTCCTCCCTCACTCTCGCTCTCGCTCTCTCCTCACTCTCACTCTCCCCTCACTCTCACTCTCTCCTCCCTCTCACTCCTCCCTCTCACTCTCTCCTCACTCTCACTCTCACTCTCTCCTCCCTCTCACTCTCTCCTCACTCTCACTCTCTCCTCCCTCTCACTCTCTCCTCCCTCTCACTCTCGCTCTCTCCTCCCTCTCACTCTCGCCCTCTCCTCACTCTCACTCTCGCTCTCTCCTCACTCTCACTCCCTCCTCCCTCTCCCTCTGACTCCCCGTCTCTCTCCTCCTCCCTGACCACCTCTCTCTCCTTCTCGCTCTCTCCTTCTCGCTCTCTCCTCCCTCTCACTCTCACTCTCTCCTCCCTCTCCTTCTCGCTCTCTCCTCCCTCTCCTTCTCACTCTCTCCTCCCTATCGTTCGCACTCCCTCCTCCCTCTCACTCTCACTCCCTCCTCCCTCTCACTCTCGCTCTCTCCTCACTCTCACTCTCTCCTCCCTCTCCTCACTCTCTCCTCCCTATCGTTCGCACTCCCTCTCACTCTCACTCCCTCCTCACTCTCGCTCTCTCCTCACTCTCACTCTCTCCTCACTCTCGCTCTCTCCTCACTCTCACTCTCTCCTCCTTCTCGCTCTCTCCTCACTCTCACTCTCTCCTCCCTCTCCTTCTCACTCCCTCCTCCCTCTCACTCTCACTCCCTCCTCCCGCTCACTCTCACTCTCACTCTCTCCTCACTCTCACTCTCGCTCTCTCCTCCCTCTCACTCTCGCTCTCTCCTCACTCTCGCTCTCTCCTCCCTCTCCTTCTCGCTCTCTCCTCCCTCTCCTTCTCACTCTCTCCTCCCTATCGTTCACACTCCCTCTCACTCTCGCTCACTCTCACTCTTGCTCTCTCCTCACTCTCACTCTCTCCTCCCTCACTCTCACTCTCTCCTCACTCTCACTCTCTCCTCCCTATCGTTCGCACTCCCTCCTCACTCTCCCTCTCACTCTCACTCCCTCTCACTCTCGCTCTCTCCTCACTCTCACTCTCTCCTCACTCTCACTCTCTCCTCACTCTCACTCTCTCCTCCCTCTCACTCTCTCCTCACTCTCACTCCCGCTCTCTCCTCACTCTCACTCTCTCCTCACTCTCACTCTCTCCTCTCTCACTCTCTCCTCACTCTCACTCTCTCCTCTCTCACTCTCTCCTCCCTCACTCTCACTCTCTCCTCACTCTCACTCTCCCCTCACTCTCACTCTCTCCTCCCTCTCACTCTCTCCTCACTCTCACTCTCTCCTCCCTCTCTCGCTCTCTCCTCACTCTCACTCTCTCCTCACTCTCACTCTCTCCTCACTCTCACTCTCTCCTCACTCCCTCCTCACTCTCACTCTCACTCCCTCCTCCCTCTCACTCTCGCTCTCTCCTCACTCTCACTCTCTCCTCACTCTCACTCTCTCCTCCCTCACTCTCACTCTCTCCTCGCTCTCGCTCTCTCCTCACTCTCACTCTCACTCTCCCCTCACTCTCACTCTCTCCTCCCTCTCACTCTCTCCTCACTCTCCCTCTCACTCTCTCCTCCCTCTCACTCTGTCTCCTCCCTCTCACTCTCTCCTCCCTCTCACTCTCGCTCTCTCCTCACTCTCGCTCTCTCCTCACTCTCGCTCTCTCCTCACTCTCACTCTCTCCTCCCTCTCCCTCTCGCTCTCTCCTCCCTCTCACTCTCGCTCTCTCCTCCCTCTCACTCTCGCTCTCTCCTCCCTCTCACTCTCGCTCTCTCCTCACTCTCGCTCTCTCCTCACTCTCACTCTCTCCTCACTCTCACTCTCTCCTCACTCTCACTCTCTCCTCACTCTCTCCTCCCTGTCACTCTCACTCTCTCCTCACTCTCACTCTCTCCTCACTCTCACTCTCTTCACTCTCACTCTCACTCTCTCCTCACTCTCACTCTCTCCTCACTCTCACTCTCTCCTCACTCTCACTCTCTCCTCACTCTCACTCTCTCCTCCCTCTCACTCTCTCCTCCCTCTCACTCTCTCCTCACTCTCTCCTCCCTCTCACTCTCTCCTCACTCTCACTCTCTCCTCACTCTCGCTCTCTCCTCACTCTCACTCTCTCCTCCCTCTCCCTCTCTCCTCCCTCTCACTCTCTCCTCACTCTCACTCTCTCCTCACTCTCACTCTCTCCTCACTCTCACTCTCTCCTCACTCTCCCTCTCTCCTCCCTCTCACTCTCACTCTCACTCTCTCCTCACTCTCACTCTCTCCTCACTCTCACTCTCTCCTCACTCCTCACTCTCTCACTCTCGCTCTCTCCTCCCTCTCACTCTCTCCTCCCTCTCACTCTCTCCTCACTCTCCCTCTCACTCTCTCCTCACTCTCACTCTCTCCTCACTCTCACTCTCTCCTCACTCTCACTCTCTCCTCACTCTCGCTCTCTCCTCCCTCTCACTCTCTCCTCCCTCTCACTCTCTCCTCACTCTCACTCTCTCCTCCCTCTCACTCTCTCCTCACTCTCACTCTCACTCTCTCCTCACTCTCACTCTCACTCTGTCCTCCCTCTCACTCTCTCCTCACTCTCACTCTCTCCTCACTCTCACTCTCTCCTCACTCTCACTCTCGCTCTCTCCTCCCTCTCACTCTCACTCTCTCCTCACACTCACTCACTCTCACTCTGACTCTCTCCTCCCTCTCACTCTCACTCTCTCCTCCCTCTCACTCTCTCCTCCCTCTCACTCTCACTCTCTCCTCACTCTCGCTCCCTCCTCCCCCTCACTCTCACTCCCTCCTCACTCTCACTCCCTCCTCACTCTCACTCTCTCCTCACTCTCTCTCTCCTCACTCTCACTCTCTCCTCACTCTCACTCTCTCCTCACTCTCACTCTCTCCTCACTCTCACTCCCTCCTCCCCCTCACTCTCGCTCCCTCCTCACTCTCACTCTCTCCTCACTCTCGCTCTCTCCTCCCTCTCGCTCTCTCCTCCCTCTCGCTTTCTCCTCCCCCTCACTCTCACTCTCTCCTCCCTCTCACTCTCACCCTCTCCTCACTCTCACTCTCTCCTCACTCTCACTTTCTCCTCACTCTCACTTTCTCCTCACTCTCGCTCTCTCCTCACTCTCACTCTCGCTCTCTCCTCACTCTCACTCTCTCCTCACTCTCACTCTCTCCTCACTCTCACTCTCTCCTCCCTCTCACTCTCTCCTCCCTCTCACTCTCTCCTCCCTCTCACTCTCTCCTCCCTCTCACTCTCTCCTCCCTCTCACTCTCTCCTCCCTCTCACTCTCTCCTCACTCTCACTCTCTCCTCACTCTCACTCTCTCCTCACTCTCACTCTCTCCTCACTCTCACTCTCTCCTCACTCTCACTCTCTCCTCACTCTCACTCTCTCCTCACTCTCACTCTCACTCTCTCCTCACTCTCACTCTCTCCTCACTCTCACTCTCTCCTCACTCTCACTCTCTCCTCACTCTCTCCTCACTCTCACTCTCACTCTCTCCTCACTCTCACTCTCTCCTCCCTCTCACTCTCTCCTCCCTCTCACTCTCTCCTCCCTCTCACTCTCTCCTCACTCTCACTCTCTCCTCACTCTCACTCTCTCCTCACTCTCACTCTCTCCTCACTCTCACTCTCACTCTCTCCTCACTCTCACTCTCTCCTCCCTCTCACTCTCACTCTCTCCTCACTCTCACTCTCTCCTCCCTCTCACTCTCACTCTCACTCTCCTCACTCTCTCCTCACTCTCACTTCCCTCTCACTCTCACTCTCTCCTCACTCTCACTCTCACTCACTCTCGCTCTCTCCTCCCTCTCACTTTCACACTCACTTCCCTCTCACTCTCACTCTCTCCTCCCTCTCACTCTCTCCTCACTCTCACTCTCACTCTCTCCTCACTCCCACTCTCACTCTCTCCTCACTCTCACTCTCACTCTCTCCTCACTCTCACTTCCCTCTCACTCTCGCTCTCTCCTCACTCTCACTCTCACCCCCTCTCACTCTCACTCTCTCCTCCCTCTCACTCTCTCCTCACTCAATTTCACTCTCTCCTCCCTCTCACTCTCTCCTCACTCTCACTCTCACTTCCCTCTCACTCCCTCTCACTCTCACGCTCTCCTCACTCTCACTCTCACTCTCTCCTCACTCTCACTCTCTCCTCACTCTCACTCTCTCCTCCCTCTCACTCTCACTCTCTCCTCACTCTCACTCTCACTCTCGCTCTCTCCTCCCTCTCATTCTCACTCTCTCCTCACTCTCACTCTCTCCTCACTCTCACTCTCTCCTCACTCTCACTCTCTCCTCACTCTCACTCTCACTCTCTCCTCACTCTCACTCTCTCCTCACTCTCACTCTCTCCTCACTCTCACTCTCTCCTCCCTCTCCCTCCTCCTCCCTCTCGCTCTCTCCTCCCTCTCGCTCTCTCCTCCCTCTCGCTCTCTCCTCCCTCTCGCTCTCTCCTCCCTCTCGCTCTCTCCTCCCTCTCGCTCTCTCCTCCCTCTCGCTCTCTCCTCCCTCTCGCTCTCTCCTCCCTCTCGCACTCTCCTCACTCTCACTCTCGCTCTCTCCTCACTCTCGCTCTCGCTCTCTCCTCCCTCTCACTCTCGCTCTCTCCTCCCTCTCACTCTCTCTCTCTCCTCCCCCTCACTCTCACTCTCTCCTCCCTCTCACTCTCTCCTCACTCTCACTCTCTCCTCCCTCTCACTCTCACTCTCACTCTCTCCTCCCTCTCGCTCTCTCCTCACTCTCGCTCTCTCCTCCCTCTCACTCTCACTCTCTCCTCCCTCTCACTCTCACTCTCTCCTCCCTCTCACTCTCACTCTCTCCTCACTCTCACTCTCTCCTCACTCTCACTCTCTCCTCCCTCTCACTCTCTCCTCCCCTCACTCTCTCCTCACTCTCACTCTCTCCTCACTCTCACTCTCGCTCCCTCCTCCCCCTCACTCTCACTCCCTCCTCACTCACTTCTCGCTCTCTCCTCCCTCTCACTCTCACTCTCTCCCCCCTCTCACTCTCACTCTCACTCTCTCCTCACTCTCACTCTCACTCTCTCCTGACTCTCACTCTCTCCTCACTCTCCTCACTCTCTCTCTCTCCTCACTCTCACTCTCTCCTCCCTCTCACTCTCTCCCCCCCTTCTCCCTCTCACTCTCACTCTCTCCTCCCTCTCACTCTCTCCTCCCTCTCACTCTCTCCTCCCTCTCACTCTCTCCTCACTCTCGCTCTCTCCTCCCTCTCACTCACACTCTCTCCTCACTCTCACTCTCACTCTCTCCTCACTCTCACTCTTTCTCCTCACTCTCACACTCTCCTCCCTCTCACTCTCTCCTCACTCTCACTCTCTCCTCACTCTCACTCTCACTCTCTCCTCACTCTCACTCTCTCCTCCCTCTTCCTCTCACTCTCCTCACTCTCTCCTCACTCTCACTTCCCTCTCACTCTCACTCTCTCCTCACTCTCACTCTCACTCACTCTCGCTCTCTCCTCCCTCTCACTTTCACACTCACTTCCTCTCACTCTCACTCTCTCCTCCCTCTCACTCTCTCCTCACTCTCACTCTCTCCTCACTCCCACTCTCACTCTCTCCTCACTCTCACTCTCCTCCTCACTCTCACTTCCCTCTCACTCTCGCTCTCTCCTCACTCTCACTCTCACCCCCTCTCACTCTCACTCTCTCCTCCCTCTCACTCTCTCCTCACTCAATTTCACTCTCTCCTCCCTCTCACTCTCTCCTCACTCTCACTCTCACTTCCCTCTCACTCCCTCTCACTCTCACGCTCTCCTCACTCTCACTCTCTCCTCACTCTCACTCTCACTCTCTCCTCACTCTCACTCTCTCCTCACTCTCACTCTCTCCTCCCTCTCACTCTCTCCTCACTCTCACTCTCTCCTCACTCTCACTCTCACTCTCGCTCTCTCCTCCCTCTCATTCTCACTCTCTCCTCACTCTCACTCTCTCCTCACTCTCACTCTCTCCTCACTCTCACTCTCTCCTCACTCTCACTCTCACTCTCTCCTCACTCTCACTCTCTCCTCACTCTCACTCTCTCCTCACTCTCACTCTCTCCTCCCTCTCCCTCCTCCTCCCTCTCGCTCTCTCCTCCCTCTCGCTCTCTCCTCCCTCTCGCTCTCTCCTCCCTCTCGCTCTCTCCTCCCTCTCGCTCTCTCCTCCCTCTCGCTCTCTCCTCCCTCTCGCACTCTCCTCACTCTCACTCTCGCTCTCTCCTCACTCTCGCTCTCGCTCTCTCCTCCCTCTCACTCTCGCTCTCTATCCTCCCTCTCACTCTCTCTCTCTCCTCCCCCTCACTCTCACTCTCTCCTCCCTCTCACTCTCTCCTCACTCTCACTCTCTCCTCCCTCTCACTCTCACTCTCACTCTCTCCTCACTCTCACTCTCTCCTCCCTCTCGCTCTCTCCTCACTCTCGCTCTCTCCTCCCTCTCACTCTCACTCTCTCCTCCTCTCACTCTCACTCTCTCCTCCCTCTCACTCTCACTCTCTCCTCACTCTCACTCTCTCCTCACTCTCACTCTCTCCTCCCTCTCACTCTCTCCTCCCCTCACTCTCTCCTCACTCTCACTCTCTCCTCACTCTCACTCTCGCTCCCTCCTCCCCCTCACTCTCACTCCCTCCTCACTCACTTCTCGCTCTCTCCTCCCTCTCACTCTCACTCTCTCCCCCCTCTCACTCTCACTCTCACTCTCTCCTCACTCTCACTCTCACTCTCTCCTGACTCTCACTCTCTCCTCACTCTCCTCACTCTCTCTCTCTCCTCACTCTCACTCTCTCCTCCCTCTCACTCTCTCCCCCCCTTCTCCCCTCACTCTCACTCTCTCCCTCCCACTCACTCACTCCTCCCTCTCACTCTCTCCTCCCTCTCACTCTCTCCTCACTCTCGCTCTCTCCTCCCTCTCACTCACACTCTCTCCTCACTCTCACTCTCACTCTCTCCTCACTCTCACTCTTTCTCCTCACTCTCACACTCTCCTCCCTCTCACTCTCTCCTCACCTCACTCTCACTCTCTCCTCACTCTCACTCTCACTCTCTCCTCACTCTCACTCTCACCTCCCTCTTCCTCTCACTCTCTCCTCACTCTCCCTCTCACTCCTCACTCTCGCTCTCTCCTCCCTCTCACTCTCTCCTCACTCTCACTCTCTCCTCCCTCTCACTCTCACTCTCTCCTCACTCTCACTCTTACTCTCTCCTCCCTCTCACTCTCTCCTCCCTCTCACTCTCTCCTCTCCCCCCCCCCTCTCTCTCTCTCCCCCCTCTCTCTGTCTCTCTCCCCCTCTCTCTCTCTCTCTCTCTCCCTCTCCCCCGCACGCTCTCTCCCTCCCTACGTCTGATGCTCTGTTGCATGTTTATGGTTTGCTCTGCATGACGCTATGCCTGCTGCTGGAATTGTTTTGCGAGCCCACTGCCCTTGTGTTGAGCCCCCGCTGTCCTGCGTCTGTCCAGCTGCCTGTCTGGGCTCCGCGTCTGTTGCTCTGTTTGTTTCACGTGTTGCTTTACCTCCGTCCCAGATGTTTTTTGCAGCTCCCTGTGACCAGCAGCTGCTGTAAAGGACGCCACACGGCCTGCCCTCTGACTCCGAGCGATGGGGAACTGCACCAGCTACCCCTCCCTGCCGTGTGGGACTGCGCTCCCCACACATACAGCAGGAAAGGCCCAGGTCCATCCCCGGCCTGTGCACCCCCCCTAGACACACTGCAGGAAAGACCCAGGCTCCATCCCCGGCCTGTGCATCCCCCCGCGCACACTGCAGGAAAGACCCAGGCTCCATCTCCGGCCTGTGCTGTGTTGACTGGTTTCTGCTCTGATTCCTCCCTCCACTGGCCCCTCACCACTGCTCCCTTTTAACCGGTAACCTGCCCCCTTTTCCCCCTTCCTCTCTTCCCCCTCCCTCTCTCTCCCCCTCCCTCTCTCTTCCCCTCCCTCTCCCTTCCCCCCCCTCTCTCTCCCCCTCCCTCTCTCTCCCCCTCCCTCTCTCTCCCCCTCCCTCTCTCTCCCCCTCCCTCTCTCTCCCCCTCCCTCTCTCCCCCCTCCCTCTCTCTCCCCCTCTCTCTCTCTCCCCCTCCCTCTCTCTCTCCCCCTCCCCCCTCCCTCTCTCTCTCCCCCCTCCCCCCTCCCCCTCTCTCCCCCTCCCCCTCTCTCCTCCTCCCCCTCTCCCCCCTCCCTCTCTCCCCCCTCCCTCTCTCCCCCCTCCCTCTCTCTCCCCCTCCCTCTCTCTCTCCCCCTCCCTCTCTCTCTCCCCCTCCCTCTCTCTCTCCCCCTCCCTCTCTCCCCTCCTCCCTCTCTCCCCCCTCCCTCTCTCCCCCTCCCTCCCTCTCCCCCTCCCTCTCCCCCTCCCTCCCTCTCCCCCTCCCTCTCTCCCCCCTCCCTCTCTCCCCCCCCCTCTCTCCCTCTCTCCCCCCTCCCTCTCTCTCCCCCTCCCTCTCTCTCCCCCTCCCTCTCTCTCCCCCTCCCTCTCTCTCCCCTCCCTCTCTCTCCCCCTCCCTCTCTCTCCCCCTCCCTCTCTCTCCCCCTCCCTCTCTCTCCCCCCCTCCCTCTCTCTCCCCCTCCCTCTCTCTCCCCCTCCCTCTCTCTCCCCTCCCTCTCTCTCCCCCTCCCTCTCTCCCCCTCCCTCTCTCCCCCTCCCTCTCTCTCCCCCCCTCTCTCTCCCCCTCCCCCTCTCTCCCTCTCTCCCCCCTCCCCCCTCTCTCCCCCTCCCCCTCCCCCCTCTCTCCCCCTCCCCCCTCTCTCCCCCTCTCTCCCTCTCTCCCCCTCCCCCCTCTCTCCCACTCCCCCCTCTCCCCCTCCCTCTCTCTCCCCCCTCCCTCTCTCTCTCTCCCCCTCCCTCTCTCTCTCCCTCTCCCTCTCTCCCCCCTCCTCTCTCTCCCCCCCCTCCCACTCTCTCCCCCCCTCCCACTCTCTCCCCCCCCTCCCACTCTCTCCCCCCCTCCCACTCTCTCCCCCCCTCCCACTCTCTCCCCCCCTCCCACTCTCTCCCCCCCTCCCACTCTCTCCCCCCCTCCCACTCTCTCCCCCCTCCCTCTCTCTCCCCCCCTCCCTCTCTCTCCCCCCCCTCTCTCTCCCCCCCTCCCTCTCTCTCCCCCCCTCCCTCTCTCTCCCCCCCTCCCTCTCTCTCCCCCCCTCCCTCTCTCTCCCCCCCTCCCTCTCTCTCCCCCCCTCCCTCTCTCTCCCCCCCTCCCTCTCTACCCGCCTCCCTCTCTCCCCCCCCTCCCTCTCTCTCCCCCTCCCTCTCTCTCCCCCTCCCTCTCTCCCCCCCTCCCTCTCTCCCCCCCTCCCTCTCTCCCCCCCTCCCTCTCTCTCCCCCCCTCCCTCTCTCTCCCCCCCCCTCTCTCTCCCCCCCTCCCTCTCTCTCCCCCCCTCCCTCTCTCTCCCCCCCCTCCCTCTCTCTCCCCCCCCCCCTCTCTCTCCCCCCCTCCCTCTCTCTCCCCCCCTCCCTCTCTCTCCCCCCCTCCCTCTCTCTCCCCCCCTCCCTCTCTCTCCCCCCCCTCCCTCTCTCTCCCCCCTCCCTCTCTCTCCCCCCCTCCCTCTCTCTCTCCCCCCCCTCCCTCTCTCTCCCCCCCTCCCTCTCTCCCCCCCTCCCCTCTCTCTCCCCCTCCCTCCTCTCCCCCTCCCTCTCTCCCCCCCTCCCTCTCTCCCCCTCCCTCTCTCCCCCTCCCTCTCTCCCACCCTCCCTCTCTCCCCCCCCTCCCTCTCTCTCCCCCTCCCTCTCTCTCCCGCCTTCCCCCCCTCCCCTCCCCCCCTCTTCTCCCCCCCTCCCTCCCTCTTCTCCCCCTCCCTCCCTCCCTCTCTTCCCCCTCCCTCTCTTCCCCTCTCCTTGTCCCACAGGCTCAGTTTGTCAAGGACCGGAACTCCACACTCCGGCTGGCTAGTCTCGGATCGGACGACGAGGAGAGGTGGACGCGACGCCGGACCGCATCCAGATGACGTGGACACGGGACAAGTACCTGGCAGAGAAGCAGCGCAGCAGAGCGCCGACGCCAGAGGGATTCAGGGACCTGCTCAGCATCCGGCCGTACGTCACCGGGCGGTGTGGGCGGGGGGTGTCGCAACTCACCGGAGTGAGGGATGGGGGAGAGCCCCTCCCCCCCCCCACACTGATCCCCCTCCCCCGTCCACACTGATCCCCCTCCCCCGTCACACTGATCCCCCTCCCCCACACTGATCCCCCTCCCCCCCACACTGATCCCCCTCCCCCACACTGATCCCCCCCCCCCCACACTGATCCCCCTCCCCACACTGATCCCCCTCCCCCGTCACACTGATCCCCCTCCCCCGTCACACTGATCCCCCTCCCCCGTCACACTGATCCCCCTCCCCCGTCACACTGATCCCCCTCCCCCACACTGATCCCCCTCCCCCGTCACACTGATCCCCCTCCCCCACACTGATCCAATACAATACAATTCAAATCGCTTTATTGGCATGATAAGGTACATCTTATGTTGCCAAAGCATCAAAATACATTTATGGTTGAACACATAAACGCAGTTCTATTCATACAGTGTATAAACAGGTATATCCCTGAGTGTATAAATATATTTTCGCCTTGTTTATATATACTCTTGTCTTAGTTTACTGGTTGTCCCTCTGTTCATGGCAAGCTGTAACATAGTGTGCCGCCAGTGTTACACAGCTTCTCTCCTCCCCCAGTAGGAATGGGAGTTTTTGGTTGTCAGTCAGATTTCTGAATTCAGGGCATATTTGTGAGAATTTTTGATAGAAATTCTCTCTGATGCCCTGATATTTTCCACAGGCTGTGAGGAAGTGCATCTCTGTCTCCACTACTCCCTGACTGCAGTGAGAGCATATCCTGTCTTCTCTTGGCAGCCTGGTCTGGTCTGCCTGTGTCTGCCTTTTTCGATCGCTAGGCTATGTTCGCTAAGTCTGTACCTTGTCAAGGTTCTTCTCAGTTTGTTATCCTTTACCATGGTCAGGTAATCAGCTATGTTGTATTGTCTGTTTAGGGCCAAGTAGCAATTGAGTTTGCTTTGGGTTTTTGTTGTTTCTGCCCAATATGACAGATATTTTTCCTTTTGCTTAGCGACGATTGTGTTGGGTCGAATTCTTTGTGTTACCCTGTCACTGTCCTGGGGCTGGTTATTGTTAGTAGTGTTAGTAGTTACTTCACTGAGTCCCAGGACTAGTTGACTGAGGGTATTCTTCTTTATGGTCAGCTCTTGGCATTTCAGGGCATCGTAGTGATAGCATTGGGGGTTGCTCATTTGTAGGTGATTCCAAAATTTGGTGGCTCTTTTTTGGATAGTGATTATTAATGGGTATTGGCCTAGTTCCGCCTCCCCCACACTGATCCCCCTCCCCCACACTGATCCCCCTCCCCCACACTGATCCCCCCTCCCCCCACACTGATCCCCCTCCCCCACACTGATCCCCCTCCCCCACACTGATCCCCCCTCACCCCACACTGATCCCCCTCCCCCACACTGATCCCCCTCCCCCACACTGATCCCCCCTCACCCCACACTGATCCCCCTCCCCCACACTGATCCCCCTCCCCCACACTGATCCCCCTCCCCCACACTGATCCCCCTCCCCCCCCAACACTGATCCCCCTCCCCCACACTGATCCCCCTCCCCCACACTGATCCCCCTCCCCCACACTGATCCCCCTCCCCCACACTGATCCCCCTCCCCCACACTGATCCCCCTCCCCCACACTGATCCCCCTCCCCCACACTGATCCCCCTCCCCCCCCCAACACTGATCATCCCCCCCACACTGATCCCCCTCCCCCACACTGATCCCCCTCCCCCACACTGATCCCCCTCCCCCACACTGATCCCCCTCCCCCACACTGATCCCCCTCCCCCCCCAACACTGATCCCCCTCCCCCACACTGATCCCCCTCCCCCACACTGATCCCCCTCCCCCACACTGATCCCCCTCCCCCACACTGATCCCCCTCCCCCACACTGATCCCCCTCCCCCCCACACTGATCCCCCTCCCCCACACTGATCCCCCTCCCCCACACTGATCCCCCTCCCCCACACTGATCCCCCTCCCCCACACTGATCCCCCTCCCCCACACTGATCCCCCCTCCCCCCACACTGATCCCCCTCCCCCACACTGATCCCCCTCCCCCACACTGATCCCCCTCCCCCACACTGATCCCCCTCCCCCACACTGATCCCCCTCCCCCACACTGATCCCCCTCCCCCACACTGATCCCCCTCCCCCACACTGATCCCCCTCCCCCACACTGATCCCCCTCCCCCACACTGATCCCCCTCCCCCACACTGATCCCCCTCCCCCACACTGATCCCCCTCCCCCACACTGATCCCCCTCCCCCACACTGATCCCCCTCCCCCACACTGATCCCCCTCCCCCACACTGATCCCCCTCCCCCACACTGATCCCCCTCCCCCACACTGATCCCCCTCCCCCACACTGATCCCCCTCCCCCACACTGATCCCCCCTCCCCCCACACTGATCCCCCTCCCCCGCACTGATCCCCCTCCCCCGCACTGATCCCCCTCCCCCGCACTGATCCCCCTCCCCCACACTGATCCCCCTCCCCCCACACTGATCCCCCTCCCCCACACTGATCCCCCTCCCCCACACTGATCCCCCTCCCCGCGCTGAGCCCCTCCCCGCGCTGAGCCCCCTCCCCCGTCACACTGATCCCCCTCCCCCACACTGATCCCCCTCCCCCACACTGATCCCCCTCCCCCGTCACACTGATCCCCCTCCCCCACACTGATCCCCCTCCCCCACACTGATCCCCCTCCCCCACACTGATCCCCCTCCCCCACACTGATCCCCCTCCCCCGTCACACTGATCCTCCTCCCCCACACTGATCCTCCTCCCCCACACTGATCCCCCTCCCCCACACTGATCCCCCTCCCCCACACTGATCCCCCTCCCCCACACTGATCCCCCTCCCCCACACTGATCCCCCTCCCCCACACTGATCCCCCTCCCCCACACTGATCCCCCTCCCCCACACTGATCCCCCTCCCCCACACTGATCCCCCTCCCCCACACTGATCCCCCTCCCCCGTCACACTGATCCTCCTCCCCCACACTGATCCTCCTCCCCCACACTGATCCCCCCTCCCCCCACACTGATCCCCCCTCCCCCACACTGATCCCCCTCCCCCACACTGATCCCCCTCCCCCACACTGATCCCCCTCCCCCACACTGATCCCCCTCCCCCACACTGATCCCCCTCCCCCACACTGATCCCCCTCCCCCACGCTGATCCCCCTCCCCCCCACACTGATCCCCCTCCCCCGCACTGATCCCCCTCCCCCGCACTGATCCCCCTCCCCCACACTGATCCCCCTCCCCCCACACTGATCCCCCTCCCCCACACTGATCCCCCTCCCCCACACTGATCCCCCTCCCCCACACTGATCCCCCTCCCCCACGCTGATCCCCCTCCCCCACGCTGATCCCCCTCCCCCACGCTGATCCCCCTCCCCCCCCACACTGATCCCCCTCCCCCACACTGATCCCCCTCCCCCACACTGATCCCCCTCCCCCGCACTGATCCCCCTCCCCCACACTGATCCCCCTCCCCCACACTGATCCCCCTCCCCCACACTGATCCCCCTCCCCCACACTGATCCCCCTCCCCCCCACACTGATCCCCCTCCCCCACACTGATCCCCCTCCCCCACACTGATCCCCCTCCCCCCACACTGATCCCCCTCCCCCACACTGATCCCCCTCCCCCACACTGATCCCCCTCCCCCGCACTGATCCCCCTCCCCCACACTGATCCCCCTCCCCCACACTGATCCCCCTCCCCCGTCACACTGATCCCCCTCCCCCACACTGATCCCCCTCCCCCACACTGATCCCCCTCCCCCACACTGATCCCCCTCCCCCACACTGATCCCCCTCCCCCACACTGATCCCCCTCCCCCGTCACACTGATCCCCCTCCCCCACACTGATCCCCCCTCCCCCCACACTGATCCCCCTCCCCCACGCTGATCCCCCTCCCCCACACTGATCCCCCTCCCCCACACTGATCCCCCTCCCCCGTCACACTGATCCCCCTCCCCCACACTGATCCCCCTCCCCCCACACTGATCCCCCTCCCCCACACTGATCCCCCTCCCCCACACTGATCCCCCTCCCCCACACTGATCCCCCTCCCCCACACTGACCCAATACAATACAATTCAAATCGCTTTATTGGCATGATAAGGTACATCTTATGTTGCCAAAGCATCAAAATACATTTATGGTTGAACACATAAACACGGTTCCATTCATACAGTGTATAAACAGGTATATCCCTGAGTTTATAAATATATTTTCGCCTTGTTTATATATACTCTTGTCTTAGTTTACTGGTTGTCCCTCTGTTCATGGCAAGCTGTAACATAGTGTGCCGCCAGTGTTACACAGCTTCTCTCCTCCCCCAGTAGGAATGGGAGTTTTTGGTTGTCAGTCAGATTTCTGAATTCAGGGCATATTTGTGAGAATTTTTGATAGAAATTCTCTCTGATGCCCTGATATTTTCCACAGGCTGTGAGGAAGTGCATCTCTGTCTCAACTACTCCCTGACTGCAGTGAGAGCATATCCTGTCTTCTCTTGGCAGCCTGGTCTGCCTGTGTCTGCCTTTTTCGATCGCTAGGCTATGTTCGCCAGGTCTGTACCTTGTCAAGGTTCTTCTCAGTTTGTTATCCTTTACCATGGTCAGGTAATCAGCTATGTTGTATTGTCTGTTTAGGGCCAAGTAGCAATTGAGTTTGCTTTGGGTTTTTGTTGTTTCTGCCCAATATGACAGATATTTTTCCTTTTGCTTAGCGACGATTGTGTTGGGTCGAATTCTTTGTGTTACCCTGTCACTGTCCTGGGACTGGTTATTGTTAGTATTGTTATTAGTTACTTTATTGAGTCCCAGGACTAGTTGACTGAGGGTATTCTTCTTTATGGTCAGCTCTTGGCATTTCAGGGCGTCGTAGTGATAGCATTGGGGGTTGCTCATTTGTAGGTGATTCCAAAATTTGGTGGCTCTTTTTTGGATAGTGATTATTAATGGGTATTGGCCTAGTTCTGCCCTGCATGCGTTGTTTACTGTTTTCCTTTGAGTCCGGAGGATACTTTTACAGAATTCCGCATGTAGGATCTCAATTGGGTGTTTGTCCCATTTTGCAAAATCTTGTTGTGTTCGTGGTCCCCAGACCTCACTGCCATAGAGTGCAATTGGTTCAATTACTGATTTGAAAATTTTGAGCCAAATGCTAATTGGGATTTCTATTTGGATTGATTTTTTGATGGCATAGAAAGCCCTTCTTGCTTTCTCTTTCAGTTCATTCACAGCCAGTTTGAAGTTTCCCGTAGAACTGATTTTTAAGCCCAAGTATGTGTAGTGAGTGGTTTGTTCAATTTTGGTTGTTCCTACTGTGAAATTTATTGTGGGTCCATGTTGTTTGGATCTTTGCTGGAACACAAGGACTTTGGTTTTTTGGGGATTTATTGTCAGGGCCCAAGTCTGGCAGTACGACTCCAGCAGGTCCAGGTTCTGCTGTAGACCCTCCTTAGTTGGTGACAGCAGAACCAGGTCGTCGGCATAGAGGAGGAATTTAACCTTGGATTCATATAGGGTGAGGCCGGGTGCTGTAGATTGTTCAAGTAGTTTTGCCAATCCATTAATGTAAATATTAAAGAGTGTCGGTGAGATTGGCGAGCCCTGCATCACCCCCCGCCCCTGTGGGAAGTATTTTGTTTGTTTGTCTCCAATTTTAACTGCACATTTATTGTTTGTATACATTGATTTAATTACATCATATGTTTTACCTCCTACCCCGCTTTCGATAAGTTTCAGGAATAAACCGTCATGCCAGATGGAGTCGAAAGCCTTCTGGATATCTACAAAGCATGCGTAGATTTTGCTTTTGTTATGGTGAACGTGTTTGTCAATTAGGGTCTGTAGGGTGAAGATATGATCGGATGTTCTATAGTTTGGCAGGAATCCAATTTGGCTTTTACTCAAGACATTGTGCTCCTCAAGGAAGTTTATAAATCTTTTGTTTATGAAGCTACAGAATACCTTCCCCAGGTTACTGTCCCCCTCCCCCACACTGATCCCCCTCCCCCACACTGATCCCCCTCCCCCCGTCACACTGATCCCCCTCCCCCACACTGATCCCCCTCCCCCACACTGATCCCCCTCCCCCACACTGATCCCCCTCCCCCACACTGATCCCCCTCCCCCACACTGATCCCCCTCCCCCACACTGATCCCCCTCCCCCACACTGATCCCCCTCCCCCACACTGATCCCCCTCCCCCACACTGATCCCCCTCCCCCACACTGATCCCCCTCCCCCACACTGATCCCCCTCCCCCACACTGATCCCCCTCCCCCACGCTGATCCCCCTCCCCCACGCTGATCCCCCTCCCCCACGCTGATCCCCCTCCCCCACACTGATCCCCCTCCCCCACACTGATCCCCCTCCCCCACGCTGATCCCCCTCCCCCGCGCTGATCCCCCTCCCCCGCGCTGATCCCCCTCCCCCGCGCTGATCCCCCTCCCCCGCGCTGATCCCCCTCCCCCCACTGATCCCCCTCCCCCGCACTGATCCCCCTCCCCCACACTGATCCCCCTCCCCCACACTGATCCCCCTCCCCCACACTGATCCCCCTCCCCCACACTGATCCCCCTCCCCCACACTGATCCCCCTCCCCCACACTGATCCCCCTCCCCCACACTGATCCCCCTCCCCCACACTGATCCCCCTCCCCCCCACACTGATCCTCCTCCCCCACACTGATCCCCCTCCCCCACACTGATCCCCCTCCCCCACACTGATCCCCCTCCCCCACACTGATCCCCCTCCCCCACACTGATCCCCCTCCCCCACACTGATCCCCCTCCCCACACTGATCCCCCTCCCCCACACTGATCCCCCTCCCCCACACTGATCCCCCTCCCCCACACTGATCCCCCTCCCCCACACTGATCCCCCTCCCCCACACTGATCCCCCTCCCCCACGCTGATCCCCCTCCCCCACACTGATCCACCTCCCCCACACTGATCCCCCTCCCCCACACTGATCCCCCTCCCCCGCACTGATCCCCCTCCCCCACACTGATCCCCCTCCCCCGCGCTGATCCCCCTCCCCCGCGCTGATCCCCCTCCCCTGCGCTGATCCCCTCCCCGCGCTGAGCCCCCTCCCCCGTCACACTGATCCCCCTACCCCACACTGATCCCCTCCCCGCCGCGCTGAGCCCCTCCCCCGTCACGCCTCCCCCCCTCCCCCGTCGCGCCATGCCCCGTCGCGCCGAGCCCCCCCCGTCGCGCCGAGCCCCGTCGCGCCGAGCCCCCTCCCCCGTCGCGCCGAGCCCCGTCGCGCCTCCCCCCCTCCCCCGTCGCGCCGAGCCCCCTCCCCCGTCGCGCCGAGCCCCGTCGCGCCGAGCCCCCTCCCCCGTCGCGCCGAGCCCCCTCCCCCTGGTCACAGCGAGGAGCCCGTCCCCCTGTCACAGCGAGCCCGTCGCGCCGAGCCCCTCCCCCCACCCCCCCCCCCACCCCAGCCGAGGGTATGGGCCGCGGAGTCTTGCCCTCTAACGCCTCGTGTTTCCCCGCAGGGACCAGTCGAACGTCCGACGGATGCACACGGCAGTGAGGCTGAACGAAGTGATTATGAACAAGTCTCACGACGCCCGGATGGTCCTCTTGAACATGCCCGGCCCACCGAGGAATCCCGATGGCGACGAGAACTGTATCCTTTCCCCCTGCCCACAAAGATAGGTGGCATTGGGCGCCACTTAGATAGAAGGTTAAAATTACAAAGAGATATCAGTAGATTCAGTGAATGGGCAACACTCTGACAAACGGACTGCAATGTAGGGTGTGAGGTTCTCCACTCCAGTTCTAAAAAGGATAGAACAGGATACTTTCTAAATGGTGAAAGGCTAAAAACAGTGGAGGTCCAAAGAGACTTGGGGTCCAGGTACATCGATCATTAAAATGTCATGAACAGGTACAGGAAATAATCAAAAAGGCGAATGGAATGCTGGCCTTTATATCTAGAGGACTAGAATACAAGGGGGTAGAAGTTATGCTGCAGCTATACAAAGCCCTGGTTAGACCACACCTGGAGCACTGGGAGCAGTTCTGGGCACCACACCTTCGGGAGGATATACTGGCCTTGGAGGGAGTGCAGCGTAGGTTTACCAGAATGATACCTGGACTCCAAGGGTTAAATCTCACGAGAAGAGGTTGCACAAATTAGGGTTGTATTCTCTGGAATTTAGACGGTTAAGGGGTGATTTGAGCGAAGTTTTCAGGTTATTAAGGGGAACAGGTAGGGTCGAGAGAGAGAAACTATTTCCGCTGGTTGGGGGATTCTAGGACGAGGGGGCATAGTCTAAAAATTAGAGCCAGACCTTTCAGGAGTGAAGTCAGGAAACACTTCTACACACAAAGGGTGGGAGAAGTTTGGAACTCTCTTCCGCAAACAGCAATTGGTGCTGGGTCAATTGTTAATTTTAAATCGGTGATTGATAGATTTCTGTTAACCAAAGGTATTAAGGAATGTGGGCCAAAGGCGGGTATATGGAGTTAGGTCGCAGATCAGCCATGATGCTCAAGTCCATTATAAAAGATGTAATAGCAGAGCACTTGGAAAACAGCGACAGGATCGGACAAAGTCAACATGGATTTACAAAAGGTAAATCGTGCTTGACTAATCTACTGGAATTGTTTGAGGATGTAACTGGTAGAATAGATAAGGGAGAACCAGTGGATGTGGTGTATTTGGACTTTCAAAAGGCTTTCGATAAGGTCCCGCATAAGAGATTAGCGTGTAAAGTTAAGGCACATGGGATTGGGGGTAAGGTACTGTCCTGGATAGAGAACTGGTTGGCAGACAGAAAGCAGAGTTGGAATAAACGGGTCTTTTTCCGAGTGGCAGGCAGTGACTAGTGGGGTACCGCAGGGATCGGTCCTTGGACCCCAGCTATTCACAATATATATTAATGATCTAGACGAGGGAACTAGATGTAATATCTCCAAGTTTGCAGACGACACAAAGCTGGGTGGGCGTGTGTGCTGTGAGGAGGATGCAGAGAAACTCCAGGATGATTTGGACAGGTTGGGTGATTGGGCAGAATCATGGCAGATGCAATATAACGTGGATAAATGCGAGGTTATCCACTTTGGTGGCAAAAACAGGAAGGCAGATTATTATCTGAATGGCAATAGATTGGGAGAAGGGGAAGTGCAACGAGACCTGGGTGTCCTTGTGCACCAGTCGCTGAAGGTAAGCATGCAGGTGCAGCAGGCGGTTAAGGCGGCAAATGGTATGTTGGCCTTCATAGCAAGAGGGTTTGAGTACAGGAACAAGGATGTCTTGCTGCAGTTGTACAGGGCCTTGGTGAGACCACACCTTGAGCATTGTGTGCAGTTTTGGTCGCCTTATCTGAGGAAGGATGTTCTTGCCATGGAAGGAGTTCAGCGAAGATTCACCAGGCTGATACCTGGGATGGCAGGAATGACGTATGAGGAGAGATTGGGTCGATTGGGCTTATACTCGCTGGAGTTTAGAAGAATGAGAGGGGATCTCATTGAAACTTATAAAATTCTGACAGGACTGGACAGACTAGATGCAGGAAGGATGTTCCCGATGGCCGGGGAGTCCAGAACCAGGGGTCACAGTCTAAGGATAAGGGGTAAGCCATTTAGGACAGAGATGAGGAGGAATTTCTTCACCCAGAGAGTGGTGAACCTGTGGAATTCTCTACCACAGAAGGCAGTGGAGGCCAATTCATTAAATATATTCAAGAAGGAGTTAGATATATTTCTTAAGGCTAAAGGGATCAAGGGATGTGGGGAGAAGGCAGGGACAGGGTACTGAATTTGGATGATCAGCCATGATCTCATTGAATGGCGGAGCAGGCTCGAGGGGCCAAATGGCCTCCTGCTCCTATGACCAGCACCTCAACAGAGCCTGGGCCTTTCCTGCTGTGTGTTGTCTTTCTTCCCCCCCTCCCCCCCCCCCCCCCCCCCCCCCCCCAAAGCCAGGCCACAGTGACAGTTCCTTGACCACGCGACACAGACATGGAATTCCTGGAGGTGTTGACGGAAGGGCTAGAGCGCGTGCTGCTGGTGCGAGGTGGGGGCAGCGAGGTTATCACCATCTACTCCTAGACAGGCCCAGGACAGCCAGCGAGCAGCAGGCCCAGGGACCCGACTCGCACGCTGCACGACCCCACAACCGGCTGGACCGGAAGAAAGGACGCGCCAACTCGTGGAGCGCACCGTGGAACCGTCTCTGAGACCGCGGGATGCTGATCATGTGTTTTCCACCCCACGCCACGCCATGACGGGAACGGCAAATACATACTGAGGGAGGGAGAGAGAGGGGCCTGAGGAGGGAGGGTGGGAAAGGGGGCTGGAGGAGGAAGTGGGCTGGGGGAGGGAGGGTGAGAGAGGGGGCTGAGGAGTGAGGGTGGGAGAGGGGTGAGAGATAGGGAGGTGCTAGGGGGAGGGGGAGAGGGGCCGGGGGAGTGAGGGAGGTGAAGAGAGGCTGGGGGAGAGGGACTGTGGGAGGGTAGGGGAGAGGGGCTGTGGGAATGAGGGAGTGCAGGGGAGAGGGGCTGAGGGAGGGAGGGGGTAGTGAGGGAGGGCAGGGGAGAGGAACTGGGAGGGAGGGGGTAGTGAGGGAGGGTAGGGGAGAGGGGCTGAGGGAAGGGGGAGGGAGGAGTGAGGCAAGTGCTGTGCGTTGCTTAGAGGGGGGATTTGATCAGACGTGTCTGTTACAACAGTGATTGTGAGTGAGGGGACCGGAGTATTCGGCACAGTATGGGGGTGACCCGTGACCCTTCACCCCCGGGGTCCCGGCCTGTATCCCCCGCCTTGTTCCCCATTCCCACTTCCCCACCCCTCATCCTCCCACCAACCTTTCAGTGTTTTTTCATTCCGTTTCTTTCACATCGGTTATTTTGTATTAAACGCACTTTACCTGACAGGGGAGGAGGGTGTGGATAGAGAGAGAGAGAGAGAGCGTGCCCCAGCCCCCCCCACTCTGCTCCAGCCCCCCTCGCACCCTATCTCCGCCCCCCCCCCCCGCCACCGCTCTCTGCACCAGCCCCACCCCCCTGCCGCTGTTCTGAACATTGTGTATGTGCTTTTTTTTAATGTTTGTGTATCGCCAAATCCGAAAAGAATGGAAATTTACAGCAGCCTCGGAGAGTCTGCCTGTTGTGTGATTAAAATCATGTCGATCTCTCCTCGTCTCCTTCTCGCAGTCACTGAATTCAGGGGGAGTGATAAATATTGGCCCCAGGGCACCGGGGAGATCTCCTCTGTTCTTCGTCCAAATAGTTTAACATCCACCCAAGCGGGCAGATGAGGCCTCGGGTTAATGTCTCATCCGAAAGACAGCCCCACCGACAGTGCGGCGCTCCCTCAGTACTGCCCCTCCGACAGTGCGGCGCTCCCTCAGTACTGCCCCTCCGACAATGCGGCGCTCCCTCAGTACTGCCCCTCCGACAGTGCAACACTCCCTCAGTACTGCCCCTCCGACAGTGCGGCGCTCCCTCAGTACTGCCCCTCCGACAGTGCGGCGCTCCCTCAGTACCGCCCCTCCGACAGTGCGGCGCTCCCTCAGTACTGCCCCTCCGACAGTGCGGAGCTCCCTCAGTACTGCCCTCCGACAGTGCGGAGCTCCCTCAGTACTGCCCTCCGACAGTGCGGAACTCCCTCAGTACTGCCACTCCGACAGTGCGGCGCTCCCTCAGTACTGCCCCTCCGACAGTGCGGCGCTCCCTCAGTACCACCCCTCTGACAGTGCAGCGCTCCCTCAGTACTGCCCCTCCGACAGTGCGGCGCTCCCTCAGTACCGCCCTTCCGACAGTGCGGCGCTCCCTCAGTACCGCCCCTCCGACAGTGCGGCGCTCCCTCAGTGCGGCGCTCCCTCAGTACTGCCCCTCCGACAGTGCGGCGCTCCCTCAGTACTGCCCCTCCGACAGTGCGGCGCTCCCTCAGTACTGCCCCTCCGACAGTGCGGCGCTCCCTCAGTACTGCCCCTCCGACAGTGCGGCGCTCCCTCAGTACCGCCCCTCCGACAGTGCGGCGCTCCCTCAGTACTGCCCCTCCGACAGTGCGGCGCTCCCTCAGTACTGCCCCTCCGACAGTGCGGCGCTCCCTCAGTACTGCCCCTCCGACAGTGCGGCGCTCCCTCAGTACTGCCCCTCCGACAGTGCGGCGCTCCCTCAGTACTGCCCCTCCGACAGTGCGGCGCTCCCTCAGTACCGCCCCTCCGACAGTGCGGCGCTCCCTCAGTACTGCCCCTCCGACAGTGCGGCGCTCCCTCAGTACTGCCCCTCCGACAGTGCGGCGCTCCCTCAGTACTGCCCCTCCGACAGTGCGGCGCTCCCTCAGTACTGCCCCTCCGACAGTGCGGCGCTCCCTCAGTACTGCCCCTCCGACAGTGCGGCACTCCCTCAGTACTGCCCCTCCGACAGTGCGGCGCTCCCTCAGTACTGCCCCTCCGACAGTGCGGCGCTCCCTCAGTACTGCCCCTCCGACAATGCGGCGCTCCCTCAGTACTGCCCCTCCGACAGTGCGGCACTCCCTCAGTGCTGCCCCTCTTGATGTTCTGTCTTCCTGAAAATCACGAAGCTTCTTCAAACACTGAGATCTAGCGTTATTTAAAATATAAATCTTTATTTGATGTAGAGTGTTTTATTGCTGTCACTACACCTGAAGGTTGGAGGTTCGAACCCGCCCCTGACCTGAGCTTTGATCGCACCCTCCGGACCCGATTCCTCGTTACAATTTGCCACTTTTATATTATTTCTCTTCACCGCACTGACGTAAGATAACCACTAGGCACTGGGTCAGAGTATTAAACAAGGCTTTCATCAACTATTTCTCAACATGGAGATCTAGTTGTGTTCTTCACTAGTTCCTGTTAAAGAACGTCCTGAGCAAGCTGGGCCCATGCCCGAGTATTTATACTCTCCCTGGACAGCGCCACCAGCAGGCCCAGTATAATTTCATATGTCCTTTCCACATGAACGCCGAGATTCATGTCACGCACCACGTGAAAATTCGCTTCAGTTACTGAGCCACATTACTAGTGACTACACTTCAAACGTGCTTCATTGGACCTAAATCGCTTCGGGACGTCCTGTGGTGGTGAAAGACGCTGTATGAACACCCCGTCTCTCTTCGTTTAAGCTGGTTTTGTTACCACAGAGCTTTCTCTCCATTGGACTAATGGGATCGTTATAAACCACCCCCCACCACTTCGTTATTTTATCACAGATCTCGTGTCATGCACAATTGCTATTTCACTACGTGAAATTATGAAATTACAAGCCTTGTTTTGCCGATTCTCTACAATTCAGTCCCCCCGGCAGATTTCCCCCATTCTACAGAATTTAAAAGATAATATTTGCCCAGAACTAACTGTTGCCCTTATCCCCCCCACCCCCCAATCCACCTCCTTAAACATTCACTTCCTCCACCACCGGCGCACCGTGGCTGCAGTGTGTACCATCTACAAGATGCACTGCAGCAACTCGCCAAGGCTTCTTCGGCAGCACCTCCCAAACCCGCGACCTCTTCCACCTAGAAGGACAAGGGCAGCAGGCGCATGGGAACACCACCACCTCCAAGTTCCCCTTCAAGTCACACACCATCCTGACTTAGAAGTATATCGGCCGATCCTTCATCGTCGCTGGGTCAAAATCCTGGAACTCCCTAACAGCGCTGTGGGAGTACCTTCACCACACGGACTGCAGCGGTTCAAGAAGGCAGCTCACCACCACCTTCTCGAGGGCAACTAGGGATGGGCAATAAATGCCAGCCTTGCCAACGACGCCCACATCCCATGAAAGAATTAAGAAAAAGCTCACACAGGACGGATTAAACTGAGCTCCGGGTTGCACAGTCTTCAATTTTAAAGTAACTGCAAGTGTCAGTCGTGGCTCAGTGGGTAACACACACTCCTCTGAGGCAGAAGGTTGTGGGCTCGAGTCCCGCTCCAGAGACTTGAGCACAAAATCCAGGCCGGCGCTGCCAGTGCAGGTCAGGGAGTGCTGCACTGTCAGGGGTGCCATCTTTTGGATGAGATGTTAAACCGAGGCCCCGTCTGCCCTCTCAGGTGGACGTAAAAGAACCCGTGGCACTATTGGAAGAAGAGCAGGGGGCAGTATGATTTGGACAGGTTGGGTGATTGGGCAGATGCAGTATAATGTGGATAAGTGTGAGGTTATCCACTTTGGTGGCAAAAACAGTGATGCGCTATTAATTACTCATAAAAGACGGAGAGTTAGGAGAGTAACTAAAAGGCTTTTATTAACAAAGAACAGAGCATGCCTCTCGTGGTTGACTGGTTTCCAAGAAGGCAGGGGGCTGCAGAGCAGTCACCTTTATACCTGGGCATGTGGGTGGAGCCAGGGGCGGAGCCAGCTGAGGCATGCATAGATACAACAGTGTGCAACAACAACGGTGAACAACAATAACAGTGGTTTACCACAAACAGGAAGGCAGATTATTATCTGAACGACAATAGATTGGAAAAGGGGAAGTGCAATGAGACCTGGGCATCCTTGTGCACCAGTCGCTGAAGGTAAGCATGCAGGTGCAGCAGGCGGTTAAGAAGGCAAATGGTATGTTGGCCTTCATAGTGAGAGGAACAAGGATGTCTTGCTGCAGTTGTACAGGGCCTTGGTGAGACCACAACTTGAGTATTGTGTGCAGTTTTGGTTGCCTTATCTGAGGAAAGATGTTCTTGCCATGGAGGGAGTGCAGCGAAGATTCACCAGGCTGATACCTGGGATGGCAGGAATGACGTATGAGGAGAGATTGGGTCGATTGGGCTTATACTCACTGGAGTTTAGAAGAATGAGAGGGGATCTCATTGAAACTTATAAAATTCTAACAGGACTGGACAGACTAGATGCAGGAAGGATGTTCCTGATGGTCGGGGAATCCAGAACCAGGGGTCACAGTCTAAGGATAAGGGGTAAGCCATTTAGGACAGAGATGAGGAATTTCTTCACCCAGAGAGTGGTGAACCTGTGGAATTCTCTACCACAAAAGGCAGTTGAGGCCAAATCATTAAATATATTCAAGGAGTTAGATATATTTCTTAAGGCTAAAGGGATATGGGGAGAAAGCAGGGACAGGGTACTGAGTTTGGATGATCAGCCATGATCTCATTGAATGGCGGAGCAGGCCCGAGGGGCCGAATGGCCTACTCCTGCTCCTATCTTCTATGTTTCTATATTTACTTATTACAACAACAACAACTTGTATTTATATAGCACCTTTAACGTAGTAAAATGTCCCAAGGCGCTTCACAGGAGAATTATAAGACAAAAAATTTGACACCGAACCACATAAGGAGAAATTATGGCAGGTGACCAAAAGCTTGGTCAAAGAGGTAGGTTTTAAAGAGCGTCTTAAAGGAGGAAAGAGAGGCGGAGAGGTTGAGGCAGGGAATTCCAGAGCTTAGCGCCTCGGCAACAGAAGGCACGGCCGTCAATGGTTGAACGATTATAATCAGGGATGCTCAAGAGGCCAGAATTAGAGGAGCACAGATATCTCGGGTGGGTGGGGGGGGGGGGGCTGAAGGAGATTACAGAGATAGGGAGGGGCATGGAGGGATTTGAAAACCAGGATGAGAATTTTGAAATCGAGGCACTGCTTAACCGGGAGCCAATGTAGGTCAGCGAGCTCTGTTTTCTGTCCATTAACCAATCCTCTATCCATGCTACTATATTACCCCCAACCCCATGAGTCCTAATTTTGTGTAATAACTTTTTATGTGGCACCTTATCGAATGCCTTTTGGGAATCCAAATATACTACATCTACTGGTTCCCCTTTATCTACCCTGCTAGTTACATCCTCAAAAAACTCTAATAAATTTGTCAAACACGATTTCCCTTTCATATTACAACAGTGACTCCACTTCAAAAGTACTTCATTGACTGTAAAACGCTTTGAGACATCTCGTGGTCGTGGACGGCGCTATATAAATGCAAGTCTTTTTATAAAACCATGTTGACTCTGCCTAATCATGTTATGATTTTTCCAATCTACCTTAGCCAACTCGTCCCTCGCACCTATTTAATTGGCTTTATTTAAGTTTCGGACTTAGGCAAGTCACTCTCAAAATTAATGTGAAATTCTATCATATTATGATCACTCTGCCCCAGAGGATCCTTTACTATGAGATTGCTAATTACACTCGTTACATCCTCAAAGAACTCTAGTAAATTTGTCAAACATGATTTCTCGTTCATAAAACCATGCTGACTCTGTTTGACTGTATTAAGATTTTTTTAATGTTCAGTTACTACTTCCTTAATCATGGATTCCAGCATTTTCCCAATGACAGATGTTAGGCTAACTGGTCTATAGTTTCCTGCTTTCTGTCTCCCTCCTTTCTTGAATAGGGGTGTTACATTTGCGGTTTTCCAATCCACTGGGACCTCTCCAGAATCCAGGAAATGTTGGTAGATTACAACCAATGCATCCACTATTTCTGCAGACACTTTTAAGACCCTAGGATGCAGGCCATCGGGTCCAGGGGACTTGTCAGCCTTTAATCCCTTAAGTTTGGCTAATACTTTTTCTCTAGTGATAGTGATTGTTTTAAGCTCCTCCCTCCCTATAGCCCTTTGATTATCTATTATTGGGATGCTTTTAGTGTCTTCTACCATGAAGACTGATACAAAATATTTGTTCAAAGTCTCAGCCATTTCCTTGTTCCCCATTATTAATTCCCAAGTCTCATCCTCTAAGGGACCAATGTTTACTTTAGTTACTCTCTACCTTTTTATGTACCTGTAGAAGCTTTTACTGTTTGTTTTTATATTTCTTGCTAGTTTACTCTCATAATCTATCTTCTCTCTCATTATTTTTTTAGTTCTCCTTTGCTGGTTTCTAAAAATTTCCCAATCCTCTGGCCAACCACTAATCTTTGCATCATTGTATGCCTTTGTTATCAATTTGATACCATCCTTAACTTCCTTAGTTAGCCACGGATGGTGCATCCTTCTCTTAGTGTCTTTCTAGCCTAACATCTGTGGTAGGTAAAATTTTGGAGTCCATTATTAAGGAGACAGTAACAGGACATTTGGATAATCATAATTTAATAGGACAAAGTCAGCATGGTTTTATGAAGGGGAAGTCATGTTTGACAAATTTGCTGGAGTTCTTTGAGGAAGTAACATATAGGGTTGATAAAGGGGAACCAGTGGACGTAGTGTATTTAGACTTCCAAAAGGCATTTGACAAGGTGCCACACAAAAGGTTATTGCTTCAGATAAAAAATCACGGGATTGGGGGTAATATTCTGGCATGGATAGAGGATTGGCTATCTAACAGAAGGCAGAGAGTTGGGATAAATGGTTCATTCTCAAACTGGCAATCAGTAACTAGTGGTGTTCCGCAGGGGTCAGTGCTGGGTCCCCAACTCTTTACAATCTATATTAACGATTTGGAGGAGGGGACCGAGTGTAACATATCAAAGTTTGAAAATGATACTAAGATGGGAGGGAAAGTAGTGAGTGAGGAGGACATAAAAAACCTGCAAGGGGACATAGACAGGCTAAGTAAGTGGGCAGAGATTTGGCAGATGAAATACAATACTGGAAAGTGTGAGGTTATGCACTTTGGCAGGAAAAATCGTAGAGCAAGTTATTATCTTAATGGCAAGAAACTGGAAAGTACTGAAGTACAAAGGGATCTGGGGGTCCTGGTGCACGAAACTCAAAAGGTTAGTATGCAGGTGCAGCAAGTGATTAAGAAGGCCAATGGAATGTTGGCTTTCATTGCTAGGGGGATAGAATATAAAAATAGGGAGGTATTGCTTCAGTTGTACAAGGTATTGGTGAGACCGCACCTGGAATACTGCGTACAGTTTTGGTGTCCATACTTAAGAAAGGACATACTTGCTCTCAAGTCAGTACAAAGAAGGTTCACTCGGTTAATCCCGGGGATGAGGGGATGGACATATGAGGAGAGGTTGAGTAGATTGGGACTCTACTCATTGGAGTTCAGAAGAATGAGAGGCGATCTTATTGAAACATATAAGATTGTGAAGGGGTTGGATTGGGTGGATGCGGGGAGGATGTTCCCGATGATGGGTGAAACTAGAACTAGGGGGCATAGTCTTAGAATAAGGGGCTGCTCTTTCAAAACTGAGATGAGGAGGAACTACTTCACTCAGAGGGTGGTAGGTCCATGGAATTTGCTGCCCCAAAAAGCTGTAGAAGCTACATCATTACATAAATTTAAAACAGAAATAGACAGTTTCCTAGAAGTAAAGGGAATTAAGGGTTACGGGGAGCGGGCAGGAATTTGGACATGAGTCTAGGTTCGGATCGGTCATGGCCCTGTGGGTAGCAGAGCGGGCCATGGGGCCGTGTAGCCTGATCCTGCTCCTATTTCGTGTGTCTAATTCTGTTAGATTCAGGAGATGGTTCTGTGATAGTGGATTGGCGGTTAGGATCAAATCAGCCATGATCTTATTGAATGGCAGAGCAGGCTCAAGGGGCCGATTGGCCTACTCCTGCTCCTATTTCTTATGTTCTTATGTTCTAATGTTCTTTCTCGCTGGAATAAAACATTGCTGAGAGTTCTGAAATATCTCTCTAAATGTCTGCCACCGCTTTTCTATCATCTTACCCTTTAATCTATTTTCCCAGTCCACTTTAGACAACTCAGTCTTCATACCTTTGTAATTGCCTTTATTTAAGTTCAGGACACTAGTTTGAGACTCAAGTTTCTCACCCTCAAACTGAATTTGAAATTCTAACATACTATGATCACTCTTCCCTAAAGGATCCTTTACTATGAAATCATTAATTAACCCTATTTCATTACACATTGCCAGATCTAAAATAGCCTTCTCCCTGGTTGGTTCCACAACATATTGTTCTGGGAAACCACCCCGGATACACTCTATGAACTCTTCCTCAAGGCTACCTTTGCCAATTTGATTTGTCCAATCTATATGAAGAGTTTCTACAGTTATATAAAAAGAAAAAGGGTGGCTAAAGTGAACGTTGGTCCCTTAGAGGATGAGACCAGGAAACTAGTGGTGGGGAACATGGAGATGGCAAAGATGCTGAACAAATATTTTGTATCAGTCTTTACAGTAGAGGACACTAAAAATATCCCAACACTGGACAAACAGGGGGCAATGGGGGGGGGAGGAGCTAAACACGATTAAAATCACTAAGGAGATGGTACTCGGTAAAATAATGGGACTTAAGGCGGATAAATCCCCCGGACCTGATGGCCTACATCCTAGGGTCTTGAGAGAAGTGGCGGTAGGGATTGTGGATGCATTGGTGATTATTTTCCAAAACTCCCTGGACTCAGGAAAGGTCCCGGCAGATTGGAAAACTGCTAATGTAACACCCTTATTTAAGAAGGGAAGTAGACAAAAAGCTGGAAACTATAGACCAGTTAGCCTAACATCTGTGGTTGGCAAAATATTGGTGTCCATTATTAAGGAAACAGTAACAGAGCATTTGGATAAACATAATTTTATAGGACAGAGTCAGCATGGTTTTACGAAGGGGAAGTCATGTTTGACAAATTTGCTCGAATTCTTTGAGGATGTAACACACAGGGTGGATAAAGGGGAACCAGTGGATGTAGTGTATTTGGACTTCCAAAAGGCATTTGACAAGGTTCCACACAAAAGATTACTGATCAAGATAAAAAATCACAGGATTGGGGGTAATATACTGGCATGGGTGGAAGATTGGCTATCTAACAGAAAACAAAGAGTTGGGATAAATGGTTCATTCTCAGGATGGCAATCAGTAACTAGTGGTGTTCCGCAGGGGTCAGTGCTGGGACACCAACTCTTTACAATCTATATTAACGATTTGGAGGAAGGGACCGAGTGCAACATATCCAAGTTTGCCGACGATACAAAGATGGGAGGGAAAGCAGTGAGTGAGGAGGACATAAAAAACCTGCAAAAGGACATAGACAGGCTAAGTGAGTGGGCAGAGATTTGGCAGATGGAATATAATATTGGAAAGTGTGAGGTTATGCACTTTGGCAGAAAAAATCAAAGAGCAAGTTATTATCTAAATGGAGAGAAACTGCAAAGTGCTACAGTACAAAGGGATCTGGGGGTCCTGGTACATGAAACACAGAAGGTTAGTATGCAGGTGCAGCAGGTGATCAGGAAGGTCAATGGAATCTTGGCTTTTATTGCAAGGGGGATGGAGTATAAAAACAGGGAAGTCTTGCTTCAGTTATACAGGGTATTGGTGAGGCCACACCTGGAATACTGCGTGCAGTTTTGGTTTCCATATTTAAGAAAAGATATACTTGCTCTCGAGGCGGTTCAGAGAAGGTTCACTCGGTTGATTCCGGAGATGAGGGGGTTGACGTATGAGGAAAGGTTGAGTAGGTTGGGCCTCTACTCATTGGAGTTCAGAAGAATGAGAGGCGATCTTATCGAAACATATAAGATTGTGAGGGGGCTTGATCGGGTGGATGCGGTGAGGATGTTTCCACTGATGGGTGAGACTAGAACTAGGGGGCATAATCTTAGAATAAGGGGCTGCCCTTTCAAAACTGAGATGAGGAGAAAGTTCTTCACTCAGAGGGTAGTAAATCTATGGAATTTGCTACCCCAGAGAGCTGCGGAAGCTGCAACATTAAATAAATTTAAAATGGAGATAGACATTTTCCTAGCAGATAAGGGAATTAGGGGTTACGGGGAGAGGGCAGGGAAGTGGACGTGAGTCTAGATTCGGATCAGCCATGGTCCTATTGAATGGCGGAGCAGGCCCGAGGGGCAGTATGGCCTACTCCTGCTCCTACTTCTTATGTTCTTATTAAAATCACCCATGATTATTGCAGTACCTTTTTTACACGCCTCCATTATTTGTTGATTTAAACTCTGTCCTACAGTGCAGCTACTGTTAGGGGGCTTGCAGACAACTCCCACCAGTGACTTCTTTCTCTTATTATTTTTTATCTCCACCTGATTCTACATCTTGATTTTGTGAGTCAATATAATTTCTCAGCACTGCACTGATCACATCCTTTATTAACAGAGCTACCCCGCCTCCTTTTCCTTGCTGGCTATCCTTCAAAAATGTCAAACACGGGTTAGATACAGAGTAAAGCTCCCTCTGCACTGTCCCATCAAACACTCCCAGGGCAGGTACAGCACGGGTTAGATACAGAGTAAAGCTCCCTCTACAATGTCCCATCAAACACACCCGGGGCAGGTACAGCACGGGTTAGATACAGAGTAAAGCTCCCTCTACACTGTCCCATCAACCACTCCCAGGGCAGGTACAGCACGGGTTAGATACAGAGTAAAGCTCCTTCTACACTGTCCCATCAAACACTCCCAGGGCAGGTACAGCACGGGTTAGATACAGAGTAAAGCTCCCTCTACAATGTCCCATCAAACACACCCGGGGCAGGTACAGCACGGGTTAGATACAGAGTAAAGCTCCCTCTACACTGTCCCATCAACCACTCCCAGGGCAGGTACAGCACGGGTTAGATACAGAGTAAAGCTCCCTCTACACTGTCCCATCAAACACTCCCAGGGCAGGTACAACACGGGTTAGATACAGAGTAAAGCTCCCTCTACACTGTCCCATCAAACACTCCCAGGGCAGGTACAGCACGGGTTAGATACAGAGTAAAGCTCCCTCTACACTGCCCCATCAAACACCCCCAGGGCAGGTACAGCACGGGTTAGATACAGAGTAAAGCTCCCTCTACACTGCCCCATCAAACATCCCCAGGGCAGGTACAGCACGGGTTAGATACAGAGTAAAGCTCCCTCTACACTGTCCCATCAAACACTCCCAGGGCAGGTACAGCACGGGTTAGATACAGAGTAAAGCTCCCTCTACACTGCCCCATCAAACACTCCCAGGGCAGGTACAGCACGGGTTAAATACAGGGCAAAGCTCCCTCTACACTGTCCCATCAAACACTCCCAGGGCAGTTACAGCACGGCTTAGATACAAAGTAAATCTCCCTCTACACTGTCCCATGAAACACTCCCAGGGCTGGTACAGCACATGTTAGATACAGAGTAAAGCTCCCTCTACACTGTCCCATCAAACACTCCCAGGGCAGGTACAGCACATGTTAGATACAGAGTAAAGCTCCCTCTACACTGTCCCATCAAACACTCCCAGGGCAGGTACAGCACGGGTTAGATACAGAGGAAAGCTCCCTCTACACTGTCCCATCAAACACTCCCAGGGCAGGTACAGCACGGTTTAGATACAAAGTAAAGCTCCCTCTGCACTGTCCCATCAAACACTCCCAGGTCAGGTACAGCACAGGGTTAGATACAGAGTAAAGCTCCCTCTACACTGTCCCATCAAACACTCGCAGGGCAGGTACAGCACAGGTTAGATACAGAGTAAAGCTCCCCCTACACTGTCCCATCAAACACTGACACGACAGGTACAGCACGGGTTACATACAGAGTAAAGCTCCCTCTACACTGTCCCATCAAGCACTCCCGGGGCAGGCACAGCACGGGTTAGAAACAGTGTAAAACTCCCTCTACACTGTCCCATCAAACACTCCCAGGGCAGGTACAGCACGGGTTAGATACAGAGTAAAGCTCCCTCTACACTGCCCCATCAAACACTCCCAGGGCAGGTACAGCACGGGTTAGATACAGAGTAAAGCACCCTCTACACTGTCCCATCAAACACTCCCAGCGCAGGTACAGCACGGGTTAGAGACAGAGTAAAACTCCCCCTACACTGTCCCATCAATCACTCCCAGGACAGTTACAGCACGAGTTAGATAGAGAGTAAAGCACCCTATACACTGTCCCATCAAACCCTTCCAGGGCAGGTACAGCACTGGTTAGATACAGAGTAAAGCTCCCTCTACACTGTCCCATCAAACACTCCCAGGGTAGGTACAGCACGGGTTAGATTAAAGCACCCTCTACACTGTCCCATCAAACACTCCCAGGGCAGGCACAGCACGGGTTAGATACAGAGTAAAACACCCTCTACACTGTCCCATCAAACACTCCCAGGGCAGGTACAGCACGGGTTAGATACAGAGTAAAGCTCCACCTACACTGTCCCATCAAACACTCCCAGGGCAGGTGCAGCACGGGTTAGATACAGAGTAAAGCTCCCTCTACAGTGTCTCATCAAACACTCCCAGGGCAGGTACAGCACGGGTTAGATACAGAGTAAAGCTCCCTCTACACTGTTCCCATCAAATACTCCCAGAGCAGGTTCAGCACGGGTTAGATACAGAGTAAAGCTCCCTCTACACTGTCCCATCAAACACTCCCAGGGCAGGTACAGCACGGGTTAAATACAGGGCAAAGCTCCCTCTACACTGTCCCATCAAACACTCCCAGGGCAGGTACAGCACGGGTTAGATACAGAGTAAAGCTCCCTCTACACTGTCCCATCAAACACTCCCAGGGCAGGTACAGCACGGGTTAGATACAGAGTAAAGCTCCCTCTACACTGTCCCATCAAACACTCCCAGGGCAGGTACAGCACGTGTTAGATACAGAGTAAAGCTCCCTCTACACTGTCCCATCAAACACTCCCAGGGCAGGTACAGCACGGGATAGATACAGAGTAAAGCTCCCTCTACACTGTCCCATCAAACATTCCCAGGGCAGGTACAGCACGGGTTAGATACAGAGTAAAGCTCCCTCTACACTGCCCCATCAAACACCCCCAGGGCAGGTACAGCACGGGTTAGATACAGAGTAAAGCTCCCTCTACACTGTCCCATCAAACACTCCCAGGGCAGGTACAGCACGGGTTAGATACAGAGTAAAGCTCCCTCTACACTGTCCCATCAAACACTCCCTGGGCAGGTACAGCACGGGTTAGATACAGAGTAAAGCTCCCTCTACACTGCCCCATCAAACACTCCCGGGGCAGGTACAGCACGGGTTAGATACAGGGTAAAGCTCCCTCTGCACTGTCCCATCAAACACTCCCAGGGCAGGTACAGCACGGGTTAGATACAGAGTAAAGCTTCCTCTACACTGTCCCACCAAACACTCCCAGGGCAGGTACAGCACGGGTTAGATACAGAGTAAAGCTCCCTCTACACTGTCCCATCAAACACTCCCAGGGCAGGTACAGCACGGGTTAGATACAGAGTAAAGCTCCCTCTACACTGTCCCATCAAACACTCCCAGGGCAGGTACAGCACGGGATAGATACAGAGTAAAGCTGCCTCTACACTGTCCGATCAAACACTCCCAGGGCAGGTACAGCACGGGTTAGATACAGAGTAAAGCTCCCTCTACACTGTCCCATCAAACACTCCCAGGGCAGGTACAGCACGGGTTAGATACAGAGTAAAGCACCCTCTACACTGTCCCATCAAACACTCCCAGGGCAGGTACAGCACAGGTTAGATACAGGGTAAAGCTCCCTCTACACTGTCCCATCAAACACTCCCAGGGCAGGTACAGCACGGGTTAGATACAGAGTAAAGCTCCCTCTACACTGTCCCATCAAACACTCCCAGGGCAGGTACAGCACGGGTTAGATACAGAGTAAAGCTCCCTCTACACTGCCCCATCAAACATCCCCAGGGCAGGTACAGCACGGGTTAGATACAGAGTAAAGCTCCCTCTACACTGTCCCATCAAACACTCCCAGGGCAGGTACAGCACGGGTTAGATACAGAGTAAAGCTCCCTCTACACTGCCCCATCAAACACTCCCAGGGCAGGTACAGCACGGGTTAAATACAGGGCAAAGCTCCCTCTACACTGTCCCATCAAACACTCCCAGGGCAGTTACAGCACGGCTTAGATACAAAGTAAATCTCCCTCTACACTGTCCCATGAAACACTCCCAGGGCTGGTACAGCACATGTTAGATACAGAGTAAAGCTCCCTCTACACTGTCCCATCAAACACTCCCAGGGCAGGTACAGCACATGTTAGATACAGAGTAAAGCTCCCTCTACACTGTCCCATCAAACACTCCCAGGGCAGGTACAGCACGGGTTAGATACAGAGGAAAGCTCCCTCTACACTGTCCCATCAAACACTCCCAGGGCAGGTACAGCACGGTTTAGATACAAAGTAAAGCTCCCTCTGCACTGTCCCATCAAACACTCCCAGGTCAGGTACAGCACAGGGTTAGATACAGAGTAAAGCTCCCTCTACACTGTCCCATCAAACACTCGCAGGGCAGGTACAGCACAGGTTAGATACAGAGTAAAGCTCCCCCTACACTGTCCCATCAAACACTGACACGACAGGTACAGCACGGGTTACATACAGAGTAAAGCTCCCTCTACACTGTCCCATCAAGCACTCCCGGGGCAGGCACAGCACGGGTTAGAAACAGTGTAAAACTCCCTCTACACTGTCCCATCAAACACTCCCAGGGCAGGTACAGCACGGGTTAGATACAGAGTAAAGCTCCCTCTACACTGCCCCATCAAACACTCCCAGGGCAGGTACAGCACGGGTTAGATACAGAGTAAAGCACCCTCTACACTGTCCCATCAAACACTCCCAGCGCAGGTACAGCACGGGTTAGAGACAGAGTAAAACTCCCCCTACACTGTCCCATCAATCACTCCCAGGACAGTTACAGCACGAGTTAGATAGAGAGTAAAGCACCCTATACACTGTCCCATCAAACCCTTCCAGGGCAGGTACAGCACTGGTTAGATACAGAGTAAAGCTCCCTCTACACTGTCCCATCAAACACTCCCAGGGTAGGTACAGCACGGGTTAGATTAAAGCACCCTCTACACTGTCCCATCAAACACTCCCAGGGCAGGCACAGCACGGGTTAGATACAGAGTAAAACACCCTCTACACTGTCCCATCAAACACTCCCAGGGCAGGTACAGCACGGGTTAGATACAGAGTAAAGCTCCACCTACACTGTCCCATCAAACACTCCCAGGGCAGGTGCAGCACGGGTTAGATACAGAGTAAAGCTCCCTCTACAGTGTCTCATCAAACACTCCCAGGGCAGGTACAGCACGGGTTAGATACAGAGTAAAGCTCCCTCTACACTGTTCCCATCAAACACTCCCAGAGCAGGTTCAGCACGGGTTAGATACAGAGTAAAGCTCCCTCTACACTGTCCCATCAAACACTCCCAGGGCAGGTACAGCACGGGTTAAATACAGGGCAAAGCTCCCTCTACACTGTCCCATCAAACACTCCCAGGGCAGGTACAGCACGGGTTAGATACAGAGTAAAGCTCCCTCTACACTGTCCCATCAAACACTCCCAGGGCAGGTACAGCACGGGTTAGATACAGAGTAAAGCTCCCTCTACACTGTCCCATCAAACACTCCCAGGGCAGGTACAGCACGTGTTAGATACAGAGTAAAGCTCCCTCTACACTGTCCCATCAAACACTCCCAGGGCAGGTACAGCACGGGATAGATACAGAGTAAAGCTCCCTCTACACTGTCCCATCAAACATTCCCAGGGCAGGTACAGCACGGGTTAGATACAGAGTAAAGCTCCCTCTACACTGCCCCATCAAACACCCCCAGGGCAGGTACAGCACGGGTTAGATACAGAGTAAAGCTCCCTCTACACTGTCCCATCAAACACTCCCAGGGCAGGTACAGCACGGGTTAGATACAGAGTAAAGCTCCCTCTACACTGTCCCATCAAACACTCCCAGGGCAGGTACAGCACGTGTTAGATACAGAGTAAAGCTCCCTCTACACTGTCCCATCAAACACTCCCAGGGCAGGTACAGCACATGTTAGATACAGAGTAAAGCTCCCTCTACACTGTCCCATCAAACACTCCCTGGGCAGGTACAGCACATGTTAGATACAGAGTAAAGCTCCCTCTACACTGTCCCATCAAACACTCCCAGGGCAGGTACAGCACGGTTTAGATACAGAGTAAAGCTCCTTCTACACTGTCCCATCAAACACTCCCAGGGCAGGTACAGCACGGGTTAGATACAGAGTAAAGCTCCCTCTACACTGTCCCATCAAACACTCCCAGGGCAGGTACAGCACGGGGTAAGATACAGAGTAAAGCTCCCTCTACACTGTCCCATCAAACACTCCCAGGGCAGGTACAGCACGGGTTAGATACAGAGTAAAGCTCCCTCTACACTGTCCCATCAAACACTCCCAGGGCAGGTACAGCACGGGTTAGATACAGAGTAAATCTCCATCTACACTGTCCCATCAAACACTCCCAGGGCAGGTACAGCACGGGTTAGATACAGAGTAAATCTCCATCTACACTGTCCCATCAAACACTCCCAGGGCAGGTACAGCACGGGTTAGATACAGAGTAAATCTCCATCTACACTGTCCCATCAAACACTCCCAGGGCAGGTACAGCACGGGTTAGATACAGAGTAAAGCTCCCTCTACACTGTCCCATCAAACACTCCCAGGGCAGGTACAGCACGGGTTAGATACAGAGTAAAACTCCCTCTACACTGTCCCATCAAACACTCCCAGGGCAGGTACAGCACGGGTTAGATACAGAGTAAAGCTCCCTCTACACTGTCCCATATAACACTCCCAGGGCAGGTACAGCACGGGTTAGATACAGAGTAAAGCTCCCTCTACACTGTCCCATCAAACACTCCCAGGGCAGGTACAGCATGGGTTAGATACAGAGTAAAGCTCCCTCTACACTGTCCCATCAAACACTCCCAGGGCAGGTACAGCACGGGTTAGATACAGAGTAAAGCTCCCTCTACACTGTCCCATCAAACACTCCCAGGGCAGGTACAGCACGGGTTAGATACAGAGTAAAGCTCCCTCTACACCATCCCATCAAACACTCCCAGGGCAGGTACAGCACGGGTTAGATACAGAGTAAAGCTCCCTCTACACCATCCCATCAAACACTCCCAGGGCAGGTACAGCACAGGTTAGATACAGAGTAAAGCTCCCTCTACACTGTCCCATCAAACACTCCCAGGGCAGGTACAGCACGGGTTAGATACAGAGTAAAGCTCCCTCTACACTGTCCCATCAAACACTCCCAGGGCAGGTACAGCATGGGTTAGATGCATAGAAACATAGAAGATAGGAGCAGGAGTAGGCCATTCGGCCCTTTGAGCCTGCTCCGCCATTCAATGTGATCATGGCTGATCATCCAAATTCAGTACCCTGTCCCTGCCTTTTCCCCATATCCCTTGATCCCTTTAGCCTTAAGAAATATATCCAACTCTTTCTTGAATATATTTAATGAACTGGCCTCCACCGCCCTCTGTGGCAGAGAATTCCACAGGTTCACCACTCTCTGGGTGAAGAAATTCCTCCTCATTTCAGTCCTAAATGGCTTACCCCTTATCCTTAGACTGTGACCCCTGGTTCTGGACTCCCCGGCCATCAGAAACATCCTTCCTGCATCTAGTCTGTCCAGACCTGACAGAATTATATAGGTTTCGATGAGATCCCCTCTCAATCATCTAAACTCCAGTGAGTATAAGCCCAATTGATACAATCTCTCCTCATACGTCATACACAGTAAAGCTCCCTCTACACTGTCCCATCAAACACTCCCAGGGCAGGTTCAGCATGGGTTAGATACAGAGTAAAGCTCCCTCTACACTGTCCCATCAAACAATCCCAGGGCAGGTACAGCACGGGTTAGATACAGAGTAAAGCTCCCTCTACACTGTCCCATCAAACACTCCCAGGGCAGGTTCAGCATGGTGTGGAGATGCCGGAGTTGGACTGGGGTGGACAAATGTAAGAAGTCACACAACACCAGGTTATAGTCCAACAGCTTTATTTGAAGTCACAAGCTTTCGGAGCGCTGCTCCTTCGCCAGGTGAAGTGGACAGATGCATATAGACACAACATATATAGTAAGAGAATAATGTCAGATGTTTACAGGTAATCTTTCCAACTGCCATTTATCACACCTCGGCAGAGAGATAATCACAGCAATCAAAGGTGTGAATGGTGTCCAAACAGGTCAGTCAGGAAAACATTACATCAAAGAACAATGAGGTGGCGTCACAAGGGGTCAAATGTTGCAGATGCTGGGGTCTGTGTGGGTTAGATACAGAGTAAAGCTCCCTCTACACTGCCCCATCAAACACGCCCAGGGCAGGTACAGCACGGGGTTAGATACAGAGTAAAGCTCCCTCTACACTGTCCCATCAAACACTCCCAGGGCAGGAACAGCACGGGTTAGATACAGGGTAAAGCTCCCTCTACACTGTCCCATCAAACACTCCCAGGACAGGTACAGCACAGGTTAGATACAGAGTAAAGCTCCATCGACACTGTCCCATCAAACACTCCCAGGGCAGGTACAGCACGGGTTAGATACAGAGTAAAGCTCCATCTACACTGTCCCATCAAACACTCCCAGGGCAGGTACAGCACGGGTTAGATACAGAGTAAAGCTCCCTCTACACAGTCCCATCAAACACTCCCAGGGCAGGTACAGTATGGTGTTATATACAGATTAAAGCTCCCTCTACACTGCCCCATCAAACACTCCCGGGGCAGGTACAGCACGGGTTAGATACAGGGTAAAGCTCCCTCTACACTGCCCCATCAAACACTCCCGGGGCAGGTACAGCACGGGTTAGATACAGAGTAAAGCTCCCTCTACACTGCCCCATCAAACACTCCCGGGGCAGGTACAGCACGGGTTAGATACAGGGTAAAGCTCCCTCTGCACTGTCCCATCAAACACTCCCAGGGCAGGTACAGCACGGGTTAGATACAGAGTAAAGCTCCCTCTACACTGTCCCACCAAACACTCCCAGGGCAGGTACAGCACGGGTTAGATACAGAGTAAAGCTCCCTCTACACTGTCCCATCAAACACTCCCAGGGCAGGTACAGCACAGGTTAGATACAGGGTAAAGCTCCCTCTACACTGTCCCATCAAACACTCCCAGGGCAGGTACAGCACGGGTTAGATACAGAGTAAAGCTCCCTCTACACTGTCCCATCAAACACTCCCAGGGCAGGTACAGCACGGGTTAGATACAGAGTAAAGCTCCCTCTACACTGCCCCATCAAACATCCCCAGGGCAGGTACAGCACGGGTTAGATACAGAGTAAAGCTCCCTCTACACTGTCCCATCAAACACTCCCAGGGCAGGTACAGCACGGGTTAGATACAGAGTAAAGCTCCCTCTACACTGCCCCATCAAACACTCCCAGGGCAGGTACAGCACGGGTTAAATACAGGGCAAAGCTCCCTCTACACTGTCCCATCAAACACTCCCAGGGCAGGTACAGCACGGGTTAGATACAGAGTAAAGCTCCCTCTACACTGCCCCATCAAACACTCCCAGGGCACGTACAGCACGGGTTAGATACAGAGTAAAGCTCCCTCTACACTGTCCCATCAAACACTCCCAGGGCAGTTACAGCACGGCTTAGATACAAAGTAAATCTCCCTCTACACTGTCCCATGAAACACTCCCAGAGCTGGTACAGCACATGTTAGATACAGAGTAAAGCTCCCTCTACACTGTCCCATCAAACACTCCCAGGGCAGGTACAGCACATGTTAGATACAGAGTAAAACTCCCTCTACACTGTCCCATCAAACACTCCCAGGGCAGGTACAGCACGGGTTAGATACAGAGGAAAGCTCCCTCTACACTGTCCCATCAAACACTCCCAGGGCAGGTACAGCACGGTTTAGATACAAAGTAAAGCTCCCTCTGCACTGTCCCATCAAACACTCCCAGGTCAGGTACAGCACAGGGTTAGATACAGAGTAAAGCTCCCTCTACACTGTCCCATCAAACACTCCCAGGGCAGGTACAGCACATGTTAGATACAGAGTAAAGCTCCCTCTACACTGTCCCATCAAACACTCCCTGGGCAGGTACAGCACATGTTAGATACAGAGTAAAGCTCCCTCTACACTGTCCCATCAAACACTCCCAGGGCAGGTACAGCACGGTTTAGATACAGAGTAAAGCTCCTTCTACACTGTCCCATCAAACACTCCCAGGGCAGGTACAGCACGGGTTAGATACAGAGTAAAGCTCCCTCTACACTGTCCCATCAAACACTCCCAGGGCAGGTACAGCACGGGGTAAGATACAGAGTAAAGCTCCCTCTACACTGTCCCATCAAACACTCCCAGGGCAGGTACAGCACGGGTTAGATACAGAGTAAAGCTCCCTCTACACTGTCCCATCAAACACTCCCAGGGCAGGTACAGCACGGGTTAGATACAGAGTAAATCTCCATCTACACTGTCCCATCAAACACTCCCAGGGCAGGTACAGCACGGGTTAGATACAGAGTAAATCTCCATCTACACTGTCCCATCAAACACTCCCAGGGCAGGTACAGCACGGGTTAGATACAGAGTAAATCTCCATCTACACTGTCCCATCAAACACTCCCAGGGCAGGTACAGCACGGGTTAGATACAGAGTAAAGCTCCCTCTACACTGTCCCATCAAACACTCCCAGGGCAGGTACAGCACGGGTTAGATACAGAGTAAAACTCCCTCTACACTGTCCCATCAAACACTCCCAGGGCAGGTACAGCACGGGTTAGATACAGAGTAAAGCTCCCTCTACACTGTCCCATATAACACTCCCAGGGCAGGTACAGCACGGGTTAGATACAGAGTAAAGCTCCCTCTACACTGTCCCATCAAACACTCCCAGGGCAGGTACAGCATGGGTTAGATACAGAGTAAAGCTCCCTCTACACTGTCCCATCAAACACTCCCAGGGCAGGTACAGCACGGGTTAGATACAGAGTAAAGCTCCCTCTACACTGTCCCATCAAACACTCCCAGGGCAGGTACAGCACGGGTTAGATACAGAGTAAAGCTCCCTCTACACCATCCCATCAAACACTCCCAGGGCAGGTACAGCACGGGTTAGATACAGAGTAAAGCTCCCTCTACACCATCCCATCAAACACTCCCAGGGCAGGTACAGCACAGGTTAGATACAGAGTAAAGCTCCCTCTACACTGTCCCATCAAACACTCCCAGGGCAGGTACAGCACGGGTTAGATACAGAGTAAAGCTCCCTCTACACTGTCCCATCAAACACTCCCAGGGCAGGTACAGCATGGGTTAGATGCATAGAAACATAGAAGATAGGAGCAGGAGTAGGCCATTCGGCCCTTTGAGCCTGCTCCGCCATTCAATGTGATCATGGCTGATCATCCAAATTCAGTACCCTGTCCCTGCCTTTTCCCCATATCCCTTGATCCCTTTAGCCTTAAGAAATATATCCAACTCTTTCTTGAATATATTTAATGAACTGGCCTCCACCGCCCTCTGTGGCAGAGAATTCCACAGGTTCACCACTCTCTGGGTGAAGAAATTCCTCCTCATTTCAGTCCTAAATGGCTTACCCCTTATCCTTAGACTGTGACCCCTGGTTCTGGACTCCCCGGCCATCAGAAACATCCTTCCTGCATCTAGTCTGTCCAGACCTGACAGAATTATATAGGTTTCGATGAGATCCCCTCTCAATCATCTAAACTCCAGTGAGTATAAGCCCAATTGATACAATCTCTCCTCATACGTCATACACAGTAAAGCTCCCTCTACACTGTCCCATCAAACACTCCCAGGGCAGGTTCAGCATGGGTTAGATACAGAGTAAAGCTCCCTCTACACTGTCCCATCAAACAATCCCAGGGCAGGTACAGCACGGGTTAGATACAGAGTAAAGCTCCCTCTACACTGTCCCATCAAACACTCCCAGGGCAGGTTCAGCATGGTGTGGAGATGCCGGAGTTGGACTGGGGTGGACAAATGTAAGAAGTCACACAACACCAGGTTATAGTCCAACAGCTTTATTTGAAGTCACAAGCTTTCGGAGCGCTGCTCCTTCGCCAGGTGAAGTGGACAGATGCATATAGACACAACATATATAGTAAGAGAATAATGTCAGATGTTTACAGGTAATCTTTCCAACTGCCATTTATCACACCTCGGCAGAGAGATAATCACAGCAATCAAAGGTGTGAATGGTGTCCAAACAGGTCAGTCAGGAAAACATTACATCAAAGAACAATGAGGTGGCGTCACAAGGGGTCAAATGTTGCAGATGCTGGGGTCTGTGTGGGTTAGATACAGAGTAAAGCTCCCTCTACACTGCCCCATCAAACACGCCCAGGGCAGGTACAGCACGGGGTTAGATACAGAGTAAAGCTCCCTCTACACTGTCCCATCAAACACTCCCAGGGCAGGAACAGCACGGGTTAGATACAGGGTAAAGCTCCCTCTACACTGTCCCATCAAACACTCCCAGGACAGGTACAGCACAGGTTAGATACAGAGTAAAGCTCCATCGACACTGTCCCATCAAACACTCCCAGGGCAGGTACAGCACGGGTTAGATACAGAGTAAAGCTCCATCTACACTGTCCCATCAAACACTCCCAGGGCAGGTACAGCACGGGTTAGATACAGAGTAAAGCTCCCTCTACACAGTCCCATCAAACACTCCCAGGGCAGGTACAGTATGGTGTTATATACAGATTAAAGCTCCCTCTACACTGCCCCATCAAACACTCCCGGGGCAGGTACAGCACGGGTTAGATACAGGGTAAAGCTCCCTCTACACTGCCCCATCAAACACTCCCGGGGCAGGTACAGCACGGGTTAGATACAGAGTAAAGCTCCCTCTACACTGCCCCATCAAACACTCCCGGGGCAGGTACAGCACGGGTTAGATACAGGGTAAAGCTCCCTCTGCACTGTCCCATCAAACACTCCCAGGGCAGGTACAGCACGGGTTAGATACAGAGTAAAGCTCCCTCTACACTGTCCCACCAAACACTCCCAGGGCAGGTACAGCACGGGTTAGATACAGAGTAAAGCTCCCTCTACACTGTCCCATCAAACACTCCCAGGGCAGGTACAGCACAGGTTAGATACAGGGTAAAGCTCCCTCTACACTGTCCCATCAAACACTCCCAGGGCAGGTACAGCACGGGTTAGATACAGAGTAAAGCTCCCTCTACACTGTCCCATCAAACACTCCCAGGGCAGGTACAGCACGGGTTAGATACAGAGTAAAGCTCCCTCTACACTGCCCCATCAAACATCCCCAGGGCAGGTACAGCACGGGTTAGATACAGAGTAAAGCTCCCTCTACACTGTCCCATCAAACACTCCCAGGGCAGGTACAGCACGGGTTAGATACAGAGTAAAGCTCCCTCTACACTGCCCCATCAAACACTCCCAGGGCAGGTACAGCACGGGTTAAATACAGGGCAAAGCTCCCTCTACACTGTCCCATCAAACACTCCCAGGGCAGGTACAGCACGGGTTAGATACAGAGTAAAGCTCCCTCTACACTGCCCCATCAAACACTCCCAGGGCACGTACAGCACGGGTTAGATACAGAGTAAAGCTCCCTCTACACTGTCCCATCAAACACTCCCAGGGCAGTTACAGCACGGCTTAGATACAAAGTAAATCTCCCTCTACACTGTCCCATGAAACACTCCCAGAGCTGGTACAGCACATGTTAGATACAGAGTAAAGCTCCCTCTACACTGTCCCATCAAACACTCCCAGGGCAGGTACAGCACATGTTAGATACAGAGTAAAACTCCCTCTACACTGTCCCATCAAACACTCCCAGGGCAGGTACAGCACGGGTTAGATACAGAGGAAAGCTCCCTCTACACTGTCCCATCAAACACTCCCAGGGCAGGTACAGCACGGTTTAGATACAAAGTAAAGCTCCCTCTGCACTGTCCCATCAAACACTCCCAGGTCAGGTACAGCACAGGGTTAGATACAGAGTAAAGCTCCCTCTACACTGTCCCATCAAACACTCGCAGGGCAGGTACAGCACAGGTTAGATACAGAGTAAAGCTCCCCCTACACTGTCCCATCAAACACTGACACGACAGGTACAGCACGGGTTACATACAGAGTAAAGCTCCCTCTACACTGTCCCATCAAACACTCCCGGGGCAGGCACAGCACGGGTTAGATACAGTGTAAAACTCCCTCTACACTGTCCCATCAAACACTCCCAGGGCAGGTACAGCACGGGTTAGATACAGAGTAAAGCACCCTCTACACTGTCCCATCAAACACTCCCAGCGCAGGTACAGCACGGGTTAGAGACAGAGTAAAACTCCCCCTACACTGTCCCATCAATCACTCCCAGGACAGTTACAGCACGAGTTAGATAGAGAGTAAAGCACCCTATACACTGTCCCATCAAACCCTTCCAGGGCAGGTACAGCACTGGTTAGATACAGAGTAAAGCTCCCTCTACACTGTCCCATCAAACACTCCCAGGGTAGGTACAGCACGGGTTAGATTAAAGCACCCTCTACACTGTCCCATCAAACACTCCCAGGGCAGGCACAGCACGGGTTAGATACAGAGTAAAACACCCTCTACACTGTCCCATCAAACACTCCCAGGGCAGGTACAGCACGGGTTAGATACAGAGTAAAGCTCCCTCTACACTGTCCCATCAAACACTCCCAGGGCAGGTGCAGCACGGGTTAGATACAGAGTAAAGCTCCCTCTACAGTGTCTCATCAAACACTCCCAGGGCAGGTACAGCACGGGTTAGATACAGAGTAAAGCTCCCTCTACACTGTTCCCATCAAACACTCCCAGAGCAGGTTCAGCACGGGTTAGATACAGAGTAAATCTCCCTCTACACTGTCCCATCAAACACTCCCAGGGCAGGTACAGCACGGGTTAAATACAGGGCAAAGCTCCATCTACACTGTCCCATCAAACACTCCCAGGGCAGGTACAGCACGGGTTAGATACAGAGTAAAGCTCCCTCTACACTGTCCCATCAAACACTCCCAGGGCAGGTACAGCACGGGTTAGATACAGAGTAAAGCTCCCTCTACACTGTCCCATCAAACACTCCCAGGGCAGGTACAGCACGTGTTAGATACAGAGTAAAGCTCCCTCTACACTGTCCCATCAAACACTCCCAGGGCAGGTACAGCACGGGTTAGATACAGAGTAAAGCTCCCTCTACACTGTCCCATCAAACACTCCCAGGGCAGGTACAGCACGGGTTAGATACAGAGTAAAGCTCCCTCTACACTGCCCCATCAAACACCCCCAGGGCAGGTACAGCACGGGTTAGATACAGAGTAAAGCTCCCTCTACACTGTCCCATCAAACACTCCCAGGGCAGGTACAGCATGGGTTAGATACAGAGTAAAGCTCCCTCTACACTGTCCCATCAAACACTCCCAGGGCAGGTACAGCACGGGTTAAATACAGGGCAAAGCTCCCTCTACACTGTCCCATCAAACACTCCCAGGGCAGGTACAGCACGGGTTAGATACAGAGTAAAGCTCCCTCTACACTGCCCCATCAAACACTCCCAGGGCAGGTACAGCACGGGTTAGATACAGAGTAAAGCTCCCTCTACACTGCCCCATCAAACACTCCCAGGGCAGGTACAGCACGGGGTTAGATACAGAGTAAAGCTCCCTCTACACTGCCCCATCAAACGCACCCAGGGCAGGTACAGCACGGGTTAGATACAGAGTAAAGCTCCCTCTACACTGTCCCATCAAACACACCCAGGGCAGGTACAGCACAGGTTAAATACAGGGCAAAGCTCCCTCTACACTGTCCCATCAAACACTCCCAGGGCAGGTATAGCACGGGTTAGATACAGAGTAAAGCTCCCTCTACACTGTCCCATCAAACACACCCAGGACAGGTACAGCACGGGGTTAGATACAGAGTAAAGCTCCCTCTACACTGCCCCATCAAACACTCACAGGGCAGGTACAGCACGGGTTAGATACAGAGTAAAGCTCCCTCTACACTGCCCCATCAAACACTCCCAGGGCAGGTACAGCACGGGTTAGATACAGAGTACAGCTCCCTCTACACTGCCCCATCAAACACTCCCAGGGCAGGTACAGCACGGGTTAGATACAGAGGAAAGCTCCCTCTACACTGTCCCCATCAAACACTCCCAGGGCAGGTACAGCACGGGTTAGATACAGAGTAAAGCTCCCTCTACACTGTCCCATCAAACACTCCCAGGGCAGGTACAGCACAGGGTGAGATACAGAGTAAAGCTCCCTCTACACTGCCCCATCAAACACTCCCAGGGCAGGTACAGCACAGGTTAGATACAGAGTAAAGCTCCCTCTACACTGTCCCATCAACCATTCCCAGGGCAGCTACAGCACGGGTCAGATACAGAGTAAAGCTCCCTCTACACTGTCCCATCAAACACTCCCAGGGCAGCTACAGCATGGGATAGATACAGAGTAAAGCTCCCACTACACTGTCCCATCAAACACTCCCAGGGCAGGTACAGCACGGGTTAGATGCAGAGTAAAGCTCCCTCTACACTGTCCCGTTAAACACTCCCAGGGCAGGTACAGCACGGGTTAGATACAGAGTAACACAACAAGAATTTGCAAAATGGGACAAACGTCCAAATGAGATCCTACATGCAGAATTCTGTTAAAGTATCCTCCGGACTCAAAGGAAAACCGTAAACAATGCATACAGGGCAGAACTAGGCCAATATGCATTAATAATCACTATCCAGAAAAGAGCCACCAAATTTGGGAAACACCTAGAAATGAGCAACCCCCAATGCTATCATTACGAAGCCCTGAAATGCCAAGAGAGGACCATAAAGAAGAATACCCTCAGTCAACTAGTCCTGGGACTCAGTGAAGTAACTACTAACACTACTAACAATAACCAGCCCCAGGACAGTGACAGCGTAACACAAAGAATTCGACCCAACACAATCGTCGCTAAGCAAAAGGAAAAATATCTGTCATATTGGGCAGAACTACAAAAACCCAAAGCAAACTCAATTGCTACTTGGCCCTAAACAGACAATACAACATGGCTGATTACCTGACCAGGGTAAAGGATAGCAAAATGAGAAAAACCTTGACAATGTACAGACTTAGTGAACATAGCCTGGTGATCGAAAAAGGTAGACACAGGCAGACCCGGCTACCAAGAGAGGACAGAATATGCTCTCACTGCAGTCAGGGAGTGGTGGAGACAGAGATGCACTTCCTCACAGCGTGTAGAAAATATCAGGGCATAAGGGAGAATTTCTACCCAAAATTCACAAACATATGCCCGGAATTCAGAAATTTGAATGACGACCAAAAACTCCCATACCTACTAGGGGAAGAGAGAAATTGTGTAACCTTAGCGGCACACTATGTTACAGCTTGCCATAAACAGAGGGACAACCACTAAATATAAGAAAAGAGTATATAAAAATTATCTGAATGTATATTTATACACTCAGGGATATATCTGTTTGTACACTGTATGGATAGATCTGTATTTTTGTGTACAACCATGAATGTTTTTCAATGCTTTGGCAACATCAGATGTACTTTGTCATGCCAATAAAGCGATTTGGATTGAATTGAATTGAATTACAGAGTAAAGCTCCCTCTATACTGTCCCATCAAACACTCCCAGGGCAGGTACAGCACGGGTTAGATACAGAGTAAAGCTCCCTCTATACTGTCCCATCAAACACTCCCAGGGCTGGTACAGCACGGGTTAGATACAGAGTAAAGCTCCCTCTACAGTGTCCCATCAAACATTCCCAGGGCAGGTACAGCACGGGTTAGATAGAGTAAAGCTCCCTCTACACTGTCCCCATTGTAGTGTATGTGCCTTTAAGTCAGAACTACTTTTTACAGCTCCTGTATACTGTAGTACCGGCAGTGACCACACCGGTATATAAGCTGTGCGCATGCCTCTGTACCCCAGTCTAGAGATTACCCTCCTCCAGTAAAGACCTGTTATTTGTTAATGTACAGCATCCGTGTGATTATTTATCCACTGAACCACGGATCCAACAGTGGCGACGAGTGTCGATTCAAATCTACCTGCAACATAAAAGAAGAAAAAAAATAGTCGAGCCCAGGAACACGGGCGTCGACTGTAATGATATCAGCAAATAGTGATGTTATTTGCCTGTTTGATGATCATGTCTTACCAGCATAGTTGCCTGATTGATTACTTATGCCTGACCAGCAGAGGTCATGTGACCGAGACAAGCAAGGCAGTTTAGTTTAGTTTCAGTTTTGTTCTAGATGCATCACTAGCAGGGTGTCTCCTGAAATGCTGTATAAAGAGTTGAACAGACTTTAGATTAAAAGACATTCTCTTTCATAAATGTCTCATTATTGAACCCACAAAGAAATCAATACATGGTGTCAGAAGTGATTGAAAGAGATGAAGAGGAAAAATCTGAAGTTAAATCAGCTCTCCACAAATTAGCAAGCCAAAAGAGAACATCGTTGCTTACCATTGGAGAATAGCTAACGAAGTGAAAAAATGGAAGGTTTACACCCACCGGCGATGCTTCAGATGACAGGTAATGTGGCTGAAAATTGGAGGAGATTCAAACAACGTTTAGAGTTGTATTTATCAGCAATCGGAGCTGACGAGAATGGTGATAAAATAAAAGCGTCACTGTTCTTACATGTCGTGGGTGATGAAGCGCTGGAGGTGTATAATAATTTCACATTCGCTGCTAATGGAGACAAAATGAAACTAGATAAAATAATGGAACAGTTTGAGGCCTACTGCATACCTAAACGTAACGTGATGTTTGAGAGGCACAGATTTTTCACATGTGTACAGAAAACGGGTGAGACTATTGATCAGTATGTGACTGAACTGAGAAACAGAAGCAAATCGTGTGAATTTGGGGGACTGACAGACTCGCTGATAAAAGACAGACTGGTGTGGGGACTGATAGACTCGCTGATAAAAGACAGACTGGTGTGTGGTATTCCAGATAATGGTCTAAGGGAAAGACTGCTAAGAGAGCAAGATCTAGACCTGGGAAAAGCCATAGCACTGTGTAGGGCTACAGAGACTGTGAAGTCGCAGGCAAAGGAGCTGTTCAGTGACAAAAGCTGCAATGTGGATGCAGTGAGAAAGAACGGATACAAACCGTTTAACAAAAAGAGCGCCAATGTGAAAAAAGAGGCGTGGCCAGCGAACGAAAATGAAAGGGACAATCGAAAGCCATGTAGTCGATGCGGTACACAGCATCCACCAAAAAAGTGTCCAGCATATGATAAAAAATGCAATAGTTGCAACAAGAACAACCATTATGCCCGTTGCTGCAAGAACCAAGTGCAACAAAGCAAGGTCCATGCAGTAGATGAAAGCGACATAGAGGAGTTCAATGTAGATGTTGTGTCTGAAAACAAAAAAGAAGAAAGAGACTGGATGTTGACACTAAAAGTGAATGACATACATATTCCATTTAAATTGGATACTGGAGCACAAGTTAATGTGATATCAGAGACTGATTTTAAGAAAATTAGACCCAGACCAAAGATACATGGAATAAAAGTGAAAGTGACAGGATACTCAGGTACTGATATACCAGTGAAAGGAAGATGCATTGTCAAAGTAACACACAAGGACAGAGAGCACACGCTAGCATTAATCGTGGTGCCAAAGGATGTGCAAGCCATACTAGGTTTAAAAGCCTGTGAGAGACTGAACCTGGTAAAGAGAGTCCTCGTTGTGGAAAGCGAAGGAGAGACAGTCTATGATGAACTGAATGTTGCGTACACACCGGGTAAGCTGATGTATACAGCAGACACGTTGTCCAGAGCTGTTGACCCAGGAGAGCCCGCAAACACAGTGAAAAGACTGAAGTACAAGGCAAAAGACAGTGGTACTGACTTCTACCAAAGCATGCTTGTATACCGCACAACGCCGCTCAAGTGTGGTATGTCACCAGCCCAACTCCTGATGGGACATCGGCTAAGGTCAAACCTACCCATCCCGGAGAACCTCCTGAAAACAAAAGAGGGGGAGAAAGTGAGGAAGTTCAAAGAACAACAGAAAGAAAAGCAAAAGTACTACTATGACAGAGGAACACAAAACCTACCTGAACTCCACACTGGTGACCAAGTAAGGTTCAAAGACAAAACAAACACATGGACTCAGAAGGGAACTGTCCTGAGTGAAGTTCAACCAAGATCATACACCATTCAGACAGATGAGGGTGCTGTTCTGAGAAGAAATCGTCGAGATCTTCTCATGGGACCAGCCACAGCAGGTCAAGAGACTGATACTGTTGAACAACCTGATCACACAGCTGAGAACCAATCATCTGAGGCAACAACTCAGATTCAAGGACAATCAATCAGAAAATCCTCAAGACACGTGAAGCCTCCTGAGAGACTCATTGAGCAAATTTAAGGACTATTGTTATAGAAGGAAGTAATGTTATCTTATTCTTTCTTCAAGTTCTAGTGTATTGACATATTTCATGTGAACACACAAAGCAAGGTTAAAAACCCTTGATCATGATAATGATAATGTAAGTTCATTAAGTGTTACAGTTAAAATGCAGATTAATACAAAGAAAACATGTTGTTAGTTAAAAGTAAAATACTTTTGTTTTAAGAAAAGGAGATGTAATGATATCAGCAAATAGAGATGTTATTTGCCTGTTTGATTATCATGTCTTACCAGCATAGTTGCCTGATTGATTACTTATGCCTAACCAGCAGAGGTCATGTGACAGAGAGACAAGCAAGGCAGTTTAGTTTAGTTTCAGTTTTGTTCTAGATGCATCACTAGCAGGGTGTCTCCTGAAATGCTGTATAAAGAGTTGAACAGACTTTAGATTAAAATTCATTCTCTTTCATAAAAGTCTCGTCATTGAACCCACAAAGAAATCAATACATCGACCACGAGCAACCGCCCAGCAGTCAGGCAGAGATCCAACTTCGCTGGGGAGGCTGTGGAGAGCCGGGCTTGGTTCCCCAGCCACAACGAGCAGTAAGAGACTGACGACAGGTCCGGAGCAGACACTTCCCGAGCAGCGGCGGCTGGAGCCGACCGACGGCAGAGAGAGAGCCGAGCAGCGTCGACGGGGTAAGACAGAGGGTGAAGAGCGCAGGGCGCAGCCGGGGGTTGAACACCGAGCGGCGACAAGGAAACATAAAGCAACCGGAGAGAGAGGGTAAGAAACAGCCGGGTTCTAGACTGAGCGGCGTCGAAAAATATCAAAAGAAGAACGCGCAGAGCACAGCCAGGGATCACAGGCTGATCAGGGTCCGCGGGGCGAAGCAAGGGGAGACGCCATTGAGCCGCGGAGAAGCAGGGAGAGCGCGGGAGTAAAGCTCCCTCTGCGCTGTCCCATCAAACACGCCCAGGGCAGGTGCAGCATGGGTTAGATACAGAGTAAAGCTCCCTCTACACTGTCCCATCAAACACTCCCAGGGCAGGTACAGCACGGGTTAGATACAGAGTAAAGCTCCCTCTACACTGTCCCATCAAACACTCCCAGAGCAGCTCCAGCACGGGTTAGATACAGAGTAAAGCTCCCTCTACACTGTCCCATCAAACACTCCCAGGGCAGGTACAGCACGGGTTAGATACAGAGTAAAGCTCCCTCTACACTGTCCCATCAAACACTCCCAGGGCAGGTACAGCACGGGTTAGATACAGAGTAAAGCTCCCTCTACACTGTCCCATCAAACACTCCCAGGGCAGGTACAGCATGGGTTAGATACAGAGTAAAGCTCCCTCTACACTGTCCCATCAAACACTCCCAGGGCAGGTACAGCACGGGTTAGATACAGAGTAAAGCTCCCTCTACACTGTCCCATCAAACACTCCCGGGGCAGGTACAGCATGGGTTAGATACAGAGTAAAGCTCTCTCTACACTGTCCCATCAAACACTCCCAGGGCAGGTGCAGCACAGGGTTAGATACAGAGTAAAGCTCCCTCTACACTGTCCCATCAAACACTCCCAGGGCAGGTACAGCACGGGTTAGATACAGAGTAAAGCTCCCTCTACACTGTCCCATCAAACACTCCCAGGGCAGGTACAGCACGGGTTAGATACAGAGCAAAGCTCCCTCTACACTGTCCCATCAAACACTCCCAGGGCAGGTACAGCACGGGTTAGATACAGAGTAAAGCTCCCTCTACATTGTCCCATCAAACACTCCCAGGGCAGGTACAGCACGGGTTAGATACAGAGTAAAGCTCCCTCTACACTGTCCCATCAAACACTCCCAGGGCAGGTACAGCACGGGTTAGATGCAGAGTAAAGCTCCCTCTACACTGTCCCATCAAACACTCCCAGGGCAGGTACAGCACGGGTTAGATACAGAGTAAAGCTCCCTCTATACTGTCCCATCAAACACTCCCGGGGCAGGTACAGCATGGGTTAGATACAGAGTAAAGCTCTCTCTACACTGTCCCATCAAACACTCCCAGGGCAGGTGCAGCACAGGGTTAGATACAGAGTAAAGCTCCCTCTACACTGTCCCATCAAACACTCCCAGGGCAGGTACAGCACGGGTTAGATACAGAGTAAAGCTCCCTCTACACTGTCCCATCAAACACTCCCAGGGCAGTTACAGCACGGGGTTAGATACAGAGTAAAGCTCCCTCTACACTGTCCCATCAAACACTCCCAGGGCAGATACAGCACAGGGTTAGTTACAGAGTAAAGCTCCCTCTACACTGTCCCATCAAACACCCCCAGGGCAGGTACAGCACGGGTTAGATACAGGGTAAAGCTCCCTCTACACTGTCCCATCAAACACTCCCGGGGCAGGTACAGCACAGGGTTAGATACAGAGTAAAGCTCCCTCTACACTGTCCCATCAAACACTCCCAGGGCAGGTACAGCACGGGTTAGATACAGAGTAAAGCTCCCTCTACACTGTCCCCATCAAACACTCCCAGGGCAGCTACAGCACGGTGTTAGATACAGAGTAAAGCTCCCTCTACACTGTCCCGTCAAACACTCCCAGGGCAGGTACAGCACAGGGTTAGATACAGAGTAAAGCTCCCTCTACACTGTCCCATCAAACACTCCCAGGGCAGGTACAGCACAGGGTTAGATACAGAGTAAAGCTCCCTCTACACTGTCCCATCAAACACGCCCAGGGCAGGTACAGCACGGGTTAGATACAGAGTAAAGCTCCCTCTACACTGTCCCATCAAACACTCCCAGGGCAGGTACAGCACGGGTTAGATACAGAGTAAAGCTCCCTCTACACTGTCCCATCAGACACTCCCAGGGCAGGTACAGCACAGGTTAGATACAGCGTAAAGCTCCCTCTACACTGTCCCATCAAACAATCCCAGGGCAGGTACAGCACAGGGTTAGATACAGAGTAAAGCTCCCTCTACACTGTCCCATCAAACACTCCCAGGGCAGGTACAGCACAGGTTAGATACAGAGTAAAGCTCCCTCTACACTGTCCCATCAAACACTCCCAGGGCAGGTACAGCACGGGTTAGATACAGAGTAAAGCTCCCTCTACACTGTCCCATCAAACACTCCCAGGGCAGGTACAGCACAGGTTAGATACAGAGTAAAGCTCCCTCTACACTGACCCATCAAACACTCCCAGGGCAGGTACAGCACAGGTTAGATACAGAGTAAAGCTCCCTCTACACTGTCCCATCAAGCACTCCCAGGGCAGGTACAGCACGTGTTAGATACAGAGTAAAGCTCCCTCTACACTGTCCCATCAAACAGTCCCAGGGCAGGTACAGCACAGGTTAGATCCAGAGTAAAGCTCCCTCTACACTGTCCCATCAAACACTCCCAGGGCAGGTACAGCACGGGTTAGATACAGAGTAAAGCTCCCTCTACACTGTCCCATCAAACACTCCCAGGGCAGGTACAGCATGGGTTAGATATAGAGTAAAGCTCCCTCTACACTGTCCCATCAAACACTCCCAGGGCAGGTACAGCACGGGTTAGATACAGAATAAAGCTCCCTCTACACTGTCCCATCAAACACTCCCAGGGCAGGTACAGCACGGTTTAGATAGAGTGGGGATCTGTACCACAGTCTGCTATGAGCCATGTTCCTGTGAGCTATCAGCGTGTTTGCAGCTTTTCTTGCTGAGATTACCGACTCGAGATGGTGCCAGTGATTCGGTCTTTCTCGTCACAAGGTCACTTATTAAAGGGATTAGTGGGGGAGATTATCCCACCCCCAGCTGGACTGCAGGCAAGGACTGTCTAGTTAACGGCACGAGACCCACAGACTGACCCAGACACTGACCGAGACCCACAGACTGACCCACAGGCTGTTCGAGACCCCCAGACTAACCCAGAGACTGACCAAGGCCCCCAGACTGACCCAGAGACTGACTGAGACCCACAGACTGACCCAGAGACTGACTGAGACCCACAGACTGACCCAGAGACTGACTGAGACCCACAGACTGACCCAGGGACTGACCGAGACCCCTGGACTGACCAAGAGACTGATTGAGACCCCCAGACTGACCCAGAAACTGATCGAGACCCCCAGACTGACCCAGAGACTGACCGAGACCCTCAGACTGGCCCACAGACTGACCCAGAGACTGATCGAGACCCACAGACTGACCCAGAGACTGACTGAGACACCCAGACTGACCCAGAGACTGATCGAGACCCCCAGACTAACCCAGAGACTGACTGAGACCCAGAGACTGACCCAGAGACTGACTGAGACACCCAGACTGACCCAGACACTGACCGAGACCCACAGACTGACCCAGACACTGACCGAGACCCACAGACTGGCCCACAGGCTGATCGAGACCCCCAGACTAACCCAGAGACTGACTGAGACCCCCAGACTGACCCAGAGACTGACTGAGACCCACAGACTGACCCAGACACTGACCGAGACCCACAGACTGACCCACAGGCTGATCGAGACCCCCAGACTAACCCAGACACTGACCAAGACCCCCAGACCGACCCAGAGACTGAGCGAGACCCCTAGACTGACCCAGACACTGACCAAGACCCACAGACTGACCCACAGGCTGATCGGGACCCCCAGACTAACCCAGAAACTGACTGAGACCCCCAGACTGACCCAGAGACTGACCGAGACACCCAGACTGACCCAGAGACTGATTGAGACACCCAGACTGACCCAGAGACTGATCGAGACACCCAGACTGACCCACAGACTGATCGAGACACCCAGACTGACCCACAGACTGACCGAGACCCCTAGACTTACCCACAGACTGACCGAGACCCCCAGACTGACCCAGAGACTGACCGAGACCCTCAGACTGGCCCACAGACTGACACAGACCCACAGACTGGCCCACAGACTGACCGAGACCCCCAGACTGACCCACAGACTGATCGAGACCCCCAGTCTGTCCCAGAGACTGACCGAGACCCCCAGACTGACCCACAGACTGACCGAGACCCACAGATGAGCAGCGTCCTGGGTTGAACTTCGTTTGTTCCTGAGATCACCTCAATTCCGGAGCCCAGAACCCCTCAGAGAGGAGAACATAAGGAACGGAATCGAGGTAATAAAACAGTATGGGCTAAAAATTGGCACGGCGCCAAGCTTGCCTGGGCGCCAGAAGTCCCGCCCCAGAAGGAGCCGGGAGCGCCAGCGGGATATTCAGTTTGAGCGCCCCAAACAGAAGCGGGGCGCTGCTCGAGGCGCCCCGCGTCCCTCTTGGGGCGCTGAAATTGAATATCGCAGCGCAATGTGCCGCAGCGCCACATGCTGAGGCATGGCGCACTGCGGTACTGCAGGCCTTCCTCCCCTTCTTAAAGGGGCGGGGCCTGCACCAGCGCAATCACCGATCGTGAGTGCCGGCAAAAGAGCCCGGCACCGAGGAGAAGTGCCGGGCTCTTGGGACACAGCCGGCACTGCCCGGGGGTGGGGGGGGCTCAGGAGGCCGGGGAGGGGGGCGCGAGGAGGTGCTGGCAGGCGGCCATCGAAAAAAAATGGCCGCCCCGCACCTCCCCTTTAAGTTGCGCTACTACTGCCACAGGTAGGCCCCCCTGAACCAGTTGTGATTTGCGACCGGCGCTACAGGGGGGGGCGACCCAATATCACGATCGGGGCTGTAGCGGGGCGCTGCGCACACCGATGACGTCATCAGTGGCGGCGCAGCGCTACAGGCTAATGCCGCCATTAGCGCCCCGCTAAATTTCGCGGGAGGCGTGGCCAGTGGCGCTAAAGCCACTGAGTGCCTGCACATCTGCCAATGCACTTTATTAGGGTTATGTTTATGTTAATGTATTACAAGCCAAATGTATGTTGAATGTTTAAATGTCTTAATCTAAATGTACACTCTCGGGAGCCGCAAGCCTACATTTCGTTGTACTGCACTTGTGCACTAACAATGACAATAAAAGTTGATTATGATTATTATTATAGGTGCTAACTGGTGGCGCAGCCCACCGAATTTCTAGGCCTATGTGTTAGTGCCTGTGTGAGTGTGTGTGTGTGTCTGTGTCTGTGTCTGTGTCTGTGCGTGTGTGTTTGTGTGTGTGTTTGTGTGTGTATCTGTGTGTGTGTGTGTGTGTGTGTGTCTGTGAGTCTGTGTGTGTGTGCCTGTGTCTGTGTGTCTGCGTGTGTGTGTGTCTGTGTGTGTGCCTGTGTGTGTGTCTGCGTGTGTGTCTGTGTGTGTGTGTCTGCGTGTGTGTGTGTCTGTGTGTGTGTGTCTGTGTGTGTGTGTCTGCGTGTGTGTCTGTGTGTGTGTGTGTCTGTGTCTGTGTGTGTTAGAGTGTGTGAGTGTGAGTGTGAGAGTTTGTGTGAGTGTGTAAGTGTGTGTGTGTGACAGAGCGTGAGTGTGAGTGTGAGAGTGTGTCTGTAGGAGTGAGTATAAATCAAGAAATAATGGAGGCTTGTAAGAAAGGGACTGCAATAATCGTGGGCGATTTTGATCTTCATACATATTGGACAAATCAAATTGGCAAAGGAAGCCTTGAGGACGAGTTCATGGAGTGTATTCAGGACAGATTCTTGGAACAATAGGTTGTGGAACCAACCAGGGAGAAGGCTATTTTAGATCTGGTAATGTGTAATGAAACAAGGTTAATTAATGATCTCATAGTAAGGATTCTCTAGGGAAGAAACATAGAAGATAGGAGCAGGAGTAGGCCATTCGGCCCCTCGAGCCTGCTCTGCCATTCAATGAGATCATGGCTGATCATCCAAATTCAGTACCCTGTCCCTGCTTTCTCCCCATATCCCTTGATCCCTTTAGCCTTAAGAAGTATATCTAACTCCTTCTTCAATATATTTAATGAAATGGCCTCTACTGCCTTCTGTGGTAGAGAATTCCACAGGTTCGCCACTCTCTGGGTGAAGAAATTCCTCCTCATCTCTGTCCTAAATGGCCTACCCTTTATCCTTAGACTGTGACCCCTGGTTCTGGACTCCCTGGCCATCGGGAACATCCTTCCTGCATCTAGTCTGTCCAGTCTTGTTAGAATTTTATAAGTTTCAATGAGATCCCCTCTCATTCTTCTAAACTCCAGCAAGTACAAGCCCAATCGACCCAATCTCTCCTCATACGTCATTCCTGCCATCCCAGGTATTAGTCTGGTAAATCTTCGCTGCACTCCTTCCATGGCAAGAACATCCTTCCTCAGATAAGGTGACCAAAACTGCACACAATATTGAAGATGTGGTCTCACCAAGGCCCTGTACAACTGCAGCAAGACATCCTTGTTCCTGTACTCAAACCCTCTCGCTACGAAGGCCAACATACCATTTGCCTTCTTAACCGCCTGCTGCACCTGCATGCTTACCTTCAGCGACTGGTGCACAAGGACACCCAGGTCTCGTTGCACTTCCCCTTCTCCCAATCTATTGCCATTCAGATAATAATCTGCCTTCCTGTTTTTGACACCAAAGTGGATAACCTCACATTTATCCACGTTATATTGCATCTGCTATGCTTCTGTCCAATCACCCAACCTGTCCAAATCATCCTGGAGTTTCTCGGCATCCTCCTCACAGCACACATGCCCACCCAGCTTTGTGCTGTCTGCAAATTTGGAGATATTACATCTAGTTCCCTCGTCCAGATCATTAATATATATTGTGAATAGCTGGGGTCCAAGGACCGATCCCTGCGGTACCCCACTAGTCACTGCCTGCCACTCAGAAAAAGACCCGTTTATTCCAACTCTTTGCTTTCTGTCTGCCAACCAGTTCTCTATCCAAGTCAATACCGTGCTCCCAATCCCATGTGCCTTAACTTTACACGCTAATCTCTTATGCGGGACCTTATCAAAAGCCTTTTGAAAGTCTAAATACACCACATCCACTGGCTCTCCCTTATCTATTTTACCAGTTACATCCTCAAAAAATTCCAGTAGATTAGTCAAGCACGATTTACCTTTTGTAAATCCATGTTGACTTTGTCCGATCCTGTCACTGTTTTCCAAGTGCTCTGCTATTACATCTTTTATAATGGACTCTAGCATTTTCCCCACTAACGATGTCAGGCTTACCGGTCTGTAATTCCCTGTTTTCCCTCTACCACCTTTTTTGAACAGTGGGGTAACATTAGCTACCCTCCAATCCATGGGTACTGTTCCAGAGTCTATCGAATTTTGGAAGATGACCAGTAATGCATCTACTATTTCTAGGGCCACTTCCTTAAGTACCCTAGGATGTAGATTATCAGGCCCTGGGGATTTATCGGAGTGATCATATCAAGGCAATTACAAAGGTATGAGGAGAGAGTTGGCTAAAGTGGACTGGGAAAATAGATTAGAAGATAAGACAGTAGATAAGCAGTGGCAGACATTTAAAGAGATATTTCATAACTCTCAGCAAAGGTGTATTCCAGTGAGAAAGAAAGACTCTGAGAAGGATGCACCACCCATGGCTAACTAAGAAAGTTAAGGATGCTATCAAATTGAAAGAAAAGACATACAATGTTGCGAAGATTAGTGATAGGCTGGAGGATTGGGAAATTTTTAGAAACCAGCAAAGGACGACTAAAAAAATAATAAAGAGGGAGAAATTAGCTCATGAGAGTAAACTAGCAAGAAATATAAAAACTGACAGTAAGAGCTTCTACAGGTATATAAAAAGGAAGAGAGTAGCTAAAGTAAACGTTGGTCCCTTAGAGGATGGGACTGGGGAATTAATCATGGAAAACAGGGAAATGGCAGAGACTCTGAACAAATATTTTGTATCTGTCTTCACGGTAGAAGACACTAAAAGCATCCCAATAATAATTGATAAAGGGGCTATAGGGAGGGAGGAACTTAAAGCAGTCACTATCTGTAATGAAATCTGTTTGTCTTGATCCTGTATTCGCTTTGCACTCATGTATATTACCCTCCCCCACTGTGTATAGTTTCACTTCCTCTTTCCCGACTAACCTGGGAGGTTCCAGGTCTTGGCTCTTGGCTCCGCCCCTGACTTCTCTTACATAAAGATCCCAGGATCTGTATGACTCACTCCTGTGAACCAGTCGGCGTGTTGCGATGTTAGCTCTGATCTTAGTGATTAAAAGCCAACTTGTTTAAGTCTATAACTTCTAGTTTTGTGGTTATTGAAGGCCCTTCAATTGAGAAAAAGTACTAGGCAAACTAATGGGTCTAAAGGTGGACAAGTCCCCTGGACCTGATGGCCTCCATCCTAGGGTCTTAAAAGAAGTGTCTGCAGAGATAATGGAGGCATTGGTTGTAATCTTCCAAAATTCCCTGGACTCTGGAGAGGTCCCAGCGGATTGGAAAACCGCAAATGTAACGCCCCTATTTAAGAAAGGAGGGAGACAGAAAGCAGGAATCTATAGACCAGTTAGCCTAACATCTGTCATTGGGAAAATGCTGGAGTCCATCATTAAGGAAGTAGGAGCAAGACATTTAGAAAATCATAATACAGTCAAACAGAGTCAGCATGGTTTTATGAAAGGGAAATCGTGTTTGCCAAATCTATTAGAGTTCTTTGAGGAGGTACCGAGCAGGGTGGATAAAGGGGAACCAGTGGATGTAGTGTATTTGGATTTCCAAAAGGCATTCGATAAGGTGCCACATAAAAGGTTACTGCATAAGATAAGGGCTCATGGTGTTGGGGGTAATATATTAGATTGGATAGAGGATTGGCTAATTAACGGGAAACAGAGAGTCGGGATAAATGGGTCATTTTCAGGATGGCAATCTGTAACTAGTGGGATGCCACAGGGATCAGTGCTGGGGCCTCAACTATTTTCAATCTATATTGACTTGGATGAAGGAAGCGAGTGTATTGTAGCCACATTTGCTGATGATACAAAGATAGGTGGGAAAGCAAATTGTAAGGATGACATAGACTGGGGGAGAAATTCGGTATCGCCCCATCTGGGGCGCAATTATCGGCCAGGTGAAAAGTTTAGCGCCTGGTGCTAATTATCGCCCCCGACTGCAAACTTGGCTTCTATCGCCCCTGGAGGTGATTGGAGCGCTAAATCAGGCACTACACACCTCTCTTAAGGCGCTAACGCCGAGGAGCGAGGCGCTACCGCAGAGCGCGGGCGAAGCTCATGTGATGTCAGTCAGCAATGGAACACAGACACACTGGCGCCGGCCAATTCTTAAAGGGGAGGGTCGATCTTGCTCTCCATCCGCACCCTGCTCATTGCAGCCTTGAATCTCGGCCTGGAGAGACCTGTACATCATAGAAACATAGAAACATAGAAGATAGGAGCAGGAGTAGGCCTTTCGGCCCTTCGAGCCTGCTCCGCCATTCAATGAGATCATGGCTGATCTTCTGCCTCAACTCCATTCACCGGCTCTATCGCCATATCCCTTGATGCCCTTGCTAGTCAGAAATCTATCGACTTCTGTTTTGAATATACCCAATGACTGAGCCTCCACAGCCCTCTGGGGTAGAGAATTCCAAAGATTCACCACCCTCTGTGTGAAGAAACTTCTTCTCATCTCAGTCCTGAATGGCCTACCCTTTATCCTGAGGCTGTGGCCCCTGGTTCTAGACTCCCCAGCCAAGGGAAACATTCTCCCAGCATCCACCCTATCAAGCCCTGTAATAATTTTGTATGCTTCAATGAGATCCCCTCTCATTCTTCTGAATTCAAGAGAATACAGGCCTAGTTTACTCAATCTCTTCTTATACGACAGTCCCGCCATCCCAGGAATCAATCTCGTGAACCTTCGTTGTACTCCCTCTATGGCAAGTATATCCTTCCTTAGGTAAGGAGACCAAAATTGTATACAGTACTCCAGGTGTGGTCTCACCAAGGCCCTATATAATTGGAGTAAGACTTCTTTACTCCTGTACTCAAATCCTCTTGTAATGAAGGCCAGCATACCATTTGCCTTCCTAATGGTTTTCTGCACCTGCACATTCACTTTCAGTGACTCATGTACAAGGACACCCAGGTCCCTTTGAGCATCTGCATTCCCCAATCTTTCACCATTTAGGAAATACTCTGCCTTTCTGTTTTTTCTACCAAAGTGGATAACTTCACATTTATCCACATTATATTCCATCTGCCATGTTCTCGCCCACTCACTGAGCCTGCCAAGATCCCCTTGAAGCCTCTTCACATCCTCTTCACAACTGACACTGCCATCAGCAAATTTGGAAATGTTACATTTAGTCCCCTCATCCAAATCATTGATATAGATTGTGAATAGCTGGGGCCCAAGCACCAATCTTTGTGGAACCCCACTAGTCACAGTCTGCCATCCTGAAAAAGACCGGTTTATCCCTACTCTTTGTTTCCTGTCTGTTAACCAATTCTCAATCCATGCAAGTATATTACCCCCAATTCCATGTGCCCTAATTTTGTTCACCAACCTCTTGTGTGGGACCTTATCGAAGACCTTCTGAAAATCCAGATACACCACATCTACCAGTTCCCCTTTGTCTACTCCACTAGTTACATCCTCAAAGAACTCCAATAGGTTTGTCAAATAGGATTTCCCTTTCATAAATCCATGTTGACTCGGCCCAATCTTACTATTAGTTTCTAAGTGCCCAGTTATTGCATCCTTTATAATAGATTCCAGCATTTTCCCAACTACTGATGTGAGGCTAACAGGTCTGTAGTTCCCCGTTTTCTCTCTCCCTCCTTTCTTAAATAGCGGGGTTACATTTGCTATCCTCCAATCTGCAGGAACCGTTCCAGAATCTGTAGAATTTTGGAAGATGACAACCAATGCGTCCACTATTCCAATGGCCACCTCTTTCAAAACCCTAGGATGTAGGTCATCTGGTCCTTGGGATTTATCAACTTTTAGTCCCATTAATTTTGCTAGTACTGTTTTTTTACTAATAATAATTTCGTTAAGTTCCTCATTCTCGCCACACCCTTGGTTTTCTCGTATTTCTGGGAGGTTTTTTGTGTCTTCCTCCGTGAAGACAGAAACAAAGTATTTATTTAATTTCTCTGCCATTTCCTCATTCCCCATTATAAATTCTCCCGTCTCTGACTGTAAAGGACCTACATTTACCTTCGCCAGTCTTTTCCTTTTCACATACCTATAGAAGCTTTTACAATCCGTTTTTATATTTTTCACTAGTTTGTGCTCATATTCCATTTTCCCTTTCTTAATCAATTTCTTGGTCCCCCTTTGCTGATTTCTAAAAAGATCCCAATCCTCAGGCCGACCGCTTTTTCTGGTAACTTTATAAGGTTCCTCCTTTGACTTAATACGAGCTTTAATTTCTTTTGTTAGCCATGGTTGGACCACTTTGCCTCGTGGGGGAATCTAGAACTAGGGGACACAGTTTCAGGATACATGATCGCCTATTTAAGACAGAGATGAGGAGGAATTTCTTCTCTCAGGGTCGTGAATCTTTGGAATTCTCTTCCCCAGAGAGCTGTGGAGGTGGAGTCACTGAATATATTCAAGGCGGAGATTGACAGATGTTTGAGCTACAGGGGAGTCGAGGGTTATGGGGAGAGCGGGCGGGGAAGTGGAGTTGAGGCCAAGATCGGATCAGCCATGATCTCATTGAATGGTGGAGCAGGCTCGAGGGGCCGATTGACCGACTCCTGCTCCTATTTCTTATGTTCTTATGTTCTTATGTTCTTATGTGTGTGTGTGTGAGTGTGTGTGTGTGAGTGTGTGTGAGTGTGTGTGTGTGAGTGTGTGTGAGTGTGTGTGTGTGTGTGTGTGTGTGTGTGAGTGTGTGTGAGTGTGTGTGTGTGTGTGAGTGTGTGTGTGTGTGAGTGTGTGTGAGTGTGTGTGTGTGTGTGAGTGTGAGTGTGTGTGTGTGTGTGTGTGTGTGTGCGTGAGTGTGTGCGTGAGTGTGTGTGTGTGTGCGTGAGTGTGTGTGTGAGTGTGTGTGTGTGTGAGAGCATGTGTGAGTGTGTGTGAATGTGTGTATGTGAGTGTGTGTGTGCGTGTGTGTGAGTGTGTGTGTGTGTGTGTGAGTGTGTGTGTGTGTGTGTGTGTGTGTGTGTGTGTGTGTGTGTGAGTGTGTGAGTGTGTGTGTGTGAGGGTGCCAGTCAGTTCCTTCTGTAACCTCTAGATGGCACCTTCACTTATTTGTTTCTAGCCCTTTGTTAATTGTTCCTAGCCTCCTGTGTTAATTCTTAATGGCCTGTTAGCTGTTCATGGGTTTCACCTGGTTTTCTTGGTATATAAGTTCTGTGGTTGCTTTCCTCTGTGCTCAGTCCTAACCAGGGACTAGCCTTCGCTCTGTGGCTGCTGGCTTTGACTAGCTGGCTGCCATGGTTCTCGAGCTCTGTATTTAAGATGTATCTAAGTCTGTGTTCTTGTTGTTCTTAGTCTTGATAAGGTGCTGGGCTGGACTAGCGTGTTGCCATGTTGGCGCTTGTCTTGAGCTCTGTATTGATAAGCCTTTACCCCTGTGGTAGCCCCTTGTGATAGCTTGTCTCGAGTCTCGTCTCGGCAAGCTGGTTGCGCTTGTGGTAAGCTTATCCCAGCTCAGTATGGACAAGTAGGTTGCCTCATGGAAGCTGTCCTGAGTTCCTATCTTGACTAGCCGTTTTGTAACTTGTCTCGAGTTCTTATGTATGTTGTTGTGTTCCTTGTGTGAACCTAGTTATGTGTGAATCTAGTAAAGTTCAAACAAAGTACTGTATATTTGCCTCTCGCCTCGTTTCTGCACTTGGGTCCAGAACCTACCTTGCCCGGAGAGCACGGCCCCGTATCTATACAGCCCCATGGCTCCCCACACCCGTGACAGTAGGACTGAGCCATACATGGACCCAGCAGAGACCAACCAGCTAAGGTTTGAAACTCTTGAGTTAATTTTTTGAGCTCTCTTGGGCAAATATTTGGTCTCCTAGGATGAAGACTCCCCACTGTGTTAAATTTTTGAGTAAACTTTCAAGTCAAACTCTCAAGTCTCTTGGGCCTTCATTGTGTTAAAATTTCTAGTTAACTCTCAAGTTTCCTGGGCCTTTCGCTGTGTTAAATTCTCAAGTCTCCTGGGCCTTCATTGTGTTAAAATTTCGAGTGAACTTTCAAGTTTCCTGGGCCTTTGTTGTGTTATATTTTCAAGTCAAACTCTCAAGCTTCTTGGGCCTCTACTGTTAGACCCCCAAGTAAACTCTCAAGCTTCCTGGGCCTCTACTGTGTTAGACCCCCAAGTCAACTCTCAAGCTTCTTGGGCCTCTACTGTGTTAGACCCCCAAGTAAACTCTCAAGCTTCCTGGGCCTCTACTGTGTTAGACCCCCAAGTCAACTCTCAAGCTTCTTGGGCCTCTACTGTGTTAGACCCCCAAGTCAACTCTCAGGTGTTAAGTCTGTGTGTTATAATGAGAATTACTACACAGACCACAAGAGTAACTTTTAACAGGTCTTTACTAGTCGAAGGTCAGGGCGGAACTGCCCAATAAATCATTACATAGCACTTATATACCGGTGTGGTCACCACCGGTATTGCAGTATACCGCAGCCAAGATAAAGTAGTGCATCTCTTAAAATAGTTCTCTTAAAGGTGGAACGGTTACATACACTACAATCCTCCCTTTTTAGCTTAACCATATATATTCCCCATTAAACATAACATCATAACATATATACACAACTTCATGTAAAAACAGTTCACAGATTCAGTCTCTGAGGAGGCGCCTCCTGCGCCTCCTGACTCGGTCCGGATAACGCCTCGGCGGTGTAGTAGTTCTTGGTGGTGTAGTAGGTTCTCTTTGCTGGGGTGACTCATCTAATAGTCCTTCACTGGACTTAACAGCTTGAACTTTCGTAACTTCAGAACCAGCATTGCTGACTTCTAAAGGCTCGAGTACCTTGGGAAGTTTTTCTACTTCCAGACCGATTTGGCTCAGTTCGGAGGGACCATGTGCGTGACCTGGTAGGGGTGATAATGGTTCAGATGAGTCGTCATCTTCTGCTTCTTCTCTATTGTCTTCTATTTCCTCCATCACTTCAGCTTTTGCCTCTGTCACCAATTCCCTGAGTGGCTTATTACTGCTGACACTGCTCACAAAAGGGTGCTCTTTCTTCTTAGCTTTCAACTGATCGATGAATTTGACATATTCCCTTTCTTGCTCAGCTTTGATTCGTTTGGCCTCATCGCGCAGACGGTTTGTGTGTTCCTGCTCCATTTTCTCAATCAGCTGCTTCTGCTGTCTTTCCAGATTCTCCCACTCTGTGTCAAAGAACTTTTTCTTTGCATTCATCTCCTGCTCAAAACGGCGAATCATTTGTTCTAATTGCTGTTGTAGTTTGAAATGGAGTTGAGTTCGAGCCCGGTGTTCCTCAGAAATGTGCATGTCTGTAGACTGGACAGACTCAGAATTCTCTGTCAAACTATGTTGTTGTTGTTCAGTGGAATTCTGTTCTGATACTTTGTTCTCTTCTGAAGCATTTATGCACTCCTTCGATTTTCCATCATTAGTCTGCAAGTCCATTTTAGACTTGTCTTTTGCACATGGGCTGGTCTTACCATCATCAGTTCCAGAGTCTGAGCTGATTGTCTTCACCGAGTTCGCACTCTCTGCTTTGTCACTGTCACTGCTGCATATGCCCTCATCCAATATTCTGGACAATCGTTCAGGTTTAACATCTTTTTCCCGGAATCTACCGTTATTGCTTTTAGGGAGTGCCAGTCCATATTTATTTTCCTGATCCACTCCCGTCCCAGAAGTGGTGGACCTCCCTCAGGTAGTACATATATGTCCATTCCTTGGTGTGCTTTGCCCTTGTGTACCACCTTGACTTTTATCTTTCCGATGGGGTATACTCTTTGCCCCGTGTATGTCTGCAATACTATCTCCATATCCCGTAGGGGAATATGTGTGAATAACTTTTTGTAATCTTGCTTATTCATGACCGTCAACGCCGATCCGGTGTCCAATTCCATCTTCACGTGGACTCCTGCTATCTGCAGTGTGACCCAGATAGTTTGTCGGTCAGCTTCCTTACTCACATTGTGAGTTCTCAGACTACCCAGTTCCTTGCTGTTGGAGTCTGAATCCGAATTCTGTTCATCCGAACTCTTCTCAGCCACCTTATGTGCCTTTCTGCACTTTTCCTGCGGTGACTTTTTGTTGCTGGTCTTCTTTCCTGACCGGCATACTTTAGCTATGTGACCAAGCTTGCCACATTTTCTACATTCCTGGTTTTTAAACCAGCATTGGTTCTGATCGTGTGTTGTCTTCCCACAACGATAACACTTCATTGTACCCAAAGCCATTTGATCTACGCTGAGTACCGCTGCCTTCAGCTGCATTTCCGCAGTGCCTCTCGCTGCGGCTTCGTGCGATGCTGCAATAGTGACAGCCTTATCAAGTGTAAGATCATTCTCTTCAAGCAACCGCTTTTGTGTTCCTTCTTTCGACAACCCACACACGAATTTGTCTCTCAGTGCCTCTGTCAGTCTTTCCCCAAACTGACAGTATTTCGCTAACTTACGCAGTTCAATTAAATACTCCGCGTTGCTTTCCTCTTTCAGTTGCGTTCTCGCATAAAATTTAAATCGTTCCGCTAACATCAGCGGTGTGGGGTTCAAATGATTCTTCAGGACAGCAACAATATTAGCGAAGGTCTGATCCGCCGGTTTAGCTGGTGATAGAAGATGCTTCAATAGCCCGTATGTCTTCGCACCCATTGAGTTTAGTAAGGTTAGTGCTTTATCTTCATCTGATATTTTATTTGCCTTACGATAAATCTCTATGCGTTCTACATACGTGGCCCAATCTTCAACATCGGGATCGAAATCGTTGATGTTACCACGCTTAGGCATCCTCGCAATCTTCTTGAGAACAAAAGAAATTTTTCTTTAACTTTTTTTTTTTCAAAATGGCGGTTTCCCGCGCTTGTCTTCTTCCCCGCCTACGAAAATGGCGGCTTCCCGCGTTTGCCTTTCTCCCCCGCTGGCTGTAATGGCGATTGCCGAATTGCTGCGTTCACCCTCCCCAGCGGTTTTCCAATCGTGCCTCCCAGCCCCTCTTACAGTCCGGTCCTTTCCCCCGGTTGCGGCTGAGTTCTCCGCGTTTTTTTTTATTTTCTCCCGCGCCTCGCGGCCTCGGTAGCTGCCCGGTCTTTTTTTCCAGTCACGGTCGAGCTCTCTCTCGACGCTGTTGCGTCTCCCAGCCCGCTTGCAGTCCGGTCCTTTCCCCCGGCTGCGGCTGAGTTCTCCGCGTTTTTTTAAATTTTCTCCTGCACCTTATGCTGGCCCGTCGCTGCGCCTCGCGGCCTCGGTAGCTGCCCGGCCTTTTTCACCGGTCGCGGTCGAGCTCTCTCTCTGGACGCTGTTGCGTCTCCCAGCCCGCTTGCAGCCTGGTCTTTCGCACCGGCTGCGTTTGCATTCACCGCGGCTCCCATGCCTTATGCTGCCCCAGTCTCAGCGCCTCTGGCCCCGACTTCTGTCCGGCTCTTTTCCCCGGCCGTGGTCGAGTTCTCCGCCCTTATATCCTCCGTTTTTCCCTCCCCTACTTCACAGCCACCGTGGCCGACCTGCTGCTCGTCGCTGATCGGCTTACCCACCACCGTGATAGAAGGGATGATCACTGCCTGTTGCTGATGGAAGGCTTCGTGTCAGAATTCTTCCTTCGCTCTGCAGACCCGAGTCTTCTCTCAGCAGAATGATGAGGGCGGATGCCTCCTCTCGACGCCCGTTAAACTGCCTTGGATATATCTCTGCCGCAGGGTAAGATCATACTCGTCGCCATTGTTAAGTCTGTGTGTTATATTGAGAATTACTACACAGACCACAAGAGTAAATTTTAACAGGTCTTTACTAGTCGAAGGTCAGGGCGGAACTGCCCAATAAATCATTACACAGCACTTATATACCGGTGTGGTCACCACCGGTATTACAGTATACCGCAGCCAAGATAAAGTAGTGCAACTCTTAAAATAGTTCTCTTAAAGGTGGAACGGTTACATACACTACAACAGGCCTTCTGTCTGGCCTTCATAGTGTTAGAATTTTGAGTGAATTTTCAAATTTCCTGGACTTTCATTGTGCTAACTTTCTAGTTAATTTTCAAGTTTCCTGGGCTTCTACTGTGTTAAATTTTTGAGGGAACTTTCAGGTCTCCTATGTTAAATTCAAGTGAACTTTCAAGTCTACTGGACCTTTATCGTGTTAAGCTTTCTAGTTCTTCTGGACAAATGAAACTTTTGAGCTCTACTGGATAAGACATTCTTGAGTTCTCCTGGACAACTATAATCCATTGAGTGTGCTAACTCTGGAGAACGATGGCTCAGTTGCTTACAAAGATTTTGGTCATATGATCGTCATGACATGTTCCTGCCGCTAGTGGATGAGGAGGATGATTCGGTCTTGAGATTTCTGAACATCTGCAGTTTGTGAACAGTTGGAATGGGAAATATTATTGCTTGAGAAGCTAAGAAGATTCGAGCCCTGTGTATTCGAGCCCTGTGTATTCGAGCCCTGTGTATTAGCGCCCTGTGTATTAGCGCCCTGTGTATTAGCGCCCTGTGTATTAGCGCCCTGTGTATTAGCACCCCTGAACTCCTCGGGGATTTTCGTTGTCGCCATCCTGATTGTCCAGAGGGAACGTCGGGAGCCGTTCCTAGGGGAGGGGGTCCTGTGAGGGTGCCACTCAGTTCCTTCTGTAACCTCTAGATGGCACCTTCACTTATTTGTTTCTAGCCCTTTGTTAATTGTTCCTAGCCTCCTGTGTTAATTCTTAACGGCCTGTTAGCTGTTCATGGGTTTCACCTGGTTTTCTTGGTATATAAGTTCTGTGGTTGCTTTCCTCTGTGCTCAGTCCTAACCGGGGACTAACCTTCGCTCTGTGGCTGCTGGCTTTGACTAGCTGGCTGCCATGGTTCTCGAGCTCTGTATTTAAGATGTATCTAAGTCTGTGTTCTTGTTGTTCTTAGTCTTGATGAGGTGCTGGGCTGGACTAGCGTGTTGCCATGTTGGCGCTTGTCTTGAGCTCTGTATTGATAAGCCTTTACCCCTGTGGTAGCCCCTTGTGATAGCTTGTCTCGAGTCTCGTCTCGGCAAGCTGGTTGCGCTTGTGGTAAGCTTATCCCAGCTCAGTGTGGACAAGTAGGTTGCCTCATGGAAGCTGTCCTGAGTTCCTATCTTGACTAGCCGTTTTGTAACTTGTCTCGAGTTCTTATGTATGTTGTTGTGTTCCTTGTGTGAACCTAGTTATGTGTGAATCTAGTAAAGTTCAAACAAAGTACTGTATATTTGCCTCTCGCCTCGTTTCTGCACTTGGGTCCAGAACCTACCTTGCCCGGAGAGCACGGCCCCGTATCTATATGGCCCCGTGGCTCCCCACACCCGTCACAGTGTGAGTGTGTGTGTGTGTGTGTGTCTGTGAGCGTGTGTGAGTGTGTGTGTGCGTGAGTGTGCGTGGGTGTGCGTTATATTGTGAAGACCGAAGCCATTGTTTTCGGTCCCCGCCACACACTCCGTTCCCAAGCCACTGACTCCATCCCTCTCCCTAACATCTGTCTGAGGCTGAATCACACTGTTCGCAACCTTGGCGTCATATTTGACCCTGAAATGAGCTTCCGACCACATATCCGCAGCATAACAAAGACTGCCTATTTCCACCTCCGTAACATCGCCCGTCTCCGCCCTTGCCTCAGCTCATCCGCTGCTGAAACCCTCACCCGGGCCTTGGTTACCTCTAGACTCGACTATTCCAACTCACTCCTGGCTGGTCTCCCACATTCCACCCTACGTAAACTTGAGGTCATCCAAAACTCGGCTGCCCGTGTCCTAACTCGCACCAAGTCCCGTTCGCCCATCACCCCTGTGCTCGCTGACCTACATTGGCTCCCGGTTAAGCAACACCTCGATTTCAAAATTCTCATCCTTGTTTACAAATCCCTCCATGGCCCTCGCCACTCCTCCCTATCTCTGTAATCTCCTCCAGCCCCGACAACCCCCCCCGAGATATCTGAGCTCCTCTAATTCTGGCCCTCTTGAGCATCCCCCGATTTCCATCGCTCCACCATTGGCGGCCGTGCCTTCAGCTGCCTGGGCCCTAAGCTCTGGAATTCCCTCCCTAAACCTCTCCGCCTCTTTCTCTCTCCTCCTTTAAGACGCTCCTTAAAACCGACCTCATTGACCAAGCTTTTGGCCACCAGTCCGAATATCTCCTTACGATAGCAAAATACTGCGGATGCTGGAAATCCGAAATAACAACAGAAAACGCTGGAAAAACTCAGCAGGTCAGGGCAACATCCATGGAGAGAGAAACAGAGTTAACGTTTCAGGTCGAAACCCTTCATCAGAACTGAGAAAAAAAGCAGGAAATGAAACAGATTAAAAGGCCAGTTTGGGGGCTGGGAAATGGGGGAGGGGATGAAAGAACAAAGGGGAGGTCTGAGAGAGGTGAAGAGACATTAAGAGATATTCAAGGTGAGACGAGATGGTAATAGGACAGGTAAAGAGACACGCTTCAAGGACACCCTCAAAGACTCCTTGAAAAAGTGTAACATTGTGGCGTACCGATCACAGAATGGACACAATCCGCTTTCCGGTCCGTAGACTATAAATCAGGCATCATGCCTTTAAGAAGGATGACACCTTTAAGAAACTTGATCTGCAACATAGTTAAGCCCAGAGCGGGGGAGGAGCAGTCGAAGCTGTGCACTGAGGAAAGAGAGTTGTACTTGGTGTAGACTCTGACTCCATTTTGTGTTCAGCATGCAGCCTCAACAATTAAACCTTTTCTGTTGAACCTCTCCGAGTTCAGTATTTTTTGCTAGGAGTACGTAGACTCCTACAACATCCCCACCGACACCTGGGATTCCCTGGCCCAAGACCGCACAAAGTGGAGGAGAAGCATCTGGGAAGGCGTCGAACATCTCGAGTCTCTTCGCCAGGAGCAAGCGTAAGCCAAGCGCAGGCAGCGGAAGGAGCGCACGTCAACCCATGCACCCCACCCACCCCTTCAACCACCGTCTGCCCCACCTGTGACAGAGACTGTAGGTCCCGCATTGGAGTCATCAGTCACCCGAGAACTCATTTTTATTGTGGAAGCAAGTCATCCTCGGTTCCGAGGGACTGCCGAAGAAGAAGAAGAAGAAGGGAATCTAATCGTGGGGTTCGGGGGGGTTTATATATAGAATAACAGATACCCGGGAGTGAGTTACAGGCTGGATTCCAATCGAGGGGTTCGGGGGGGTTATATATAGAATAACAGATACCCGGGAGCGAGTTACAGGCTGGAATCTAATCGAGGGGTTCGGGGGGGGTTTATATATAGAAAAACAGATACCCGGGAGTGAGTTATAGGCTGGAATCTAATCGAGGGGTTCAGGGGGGTTTATATATAGAAAAACAGATACCCGGGAGAGAGTTACAGGCTGGAATCTAATCGAGGGGTTCGGGGGGTTTATATATAGAATAACAGATACCCGGGAGTGAGTTACAGGCTGGAATCTAAACGAGGGGTTCGGGGGGTTTATATATAGAATAACAGATACCCGGGAGTGAGTTACAGGCTGGAATCTAATCGAGGGGTTCAGGGGGGTTTATATATACAGAATAACAGATACCCGGGAGTGAGTTACAGGCTGGAATCTAATCGAGGGGTTCGGGGGGTTTATATATAGAATAACAGATACCCGGCAGTGAGTTACAGGCTGGAATCAAATCGAGGGGTTCGGGGGTTTATATATAGAATAACAGATACCCGGGAGTGAGTTACAGGCTGGAATCTAATCGAGGGGTTCGGGGGGTTTATATATAGAATAACAGATACCCGGGAGTGAGTTACAGGCTGGAATCTAATCGAGGGGTTCGGGGGGGTTTATATATAGAATAACAGATACCCGGGAGTGAGTTACAGGCTGGAATCTAATCGAGGGGTTCGGGGGGGTTTATATATAGACTAACAGATACCCGGGAGTGAGTTACAGGCTGGAATCTAATCGAGGGGTTCGGGGGGGTTTATATATAGAATAACAGATACCCGGGAGTGAGTTACAGGCTGGAATCTAATCGAGGGGTTCGGGGGGTTTATATATAGAATAACAGATACCCGGGAGTGAGTTACAGGCTGGAATCTAATCGAGGGGTTCGGGGGGTTTATATATAGAATAACAGATACCCGGGAGTGAGTTACAGGCTGGAATCTAATCGAGGGGTTCGGGGGGGTTTATATATAGAATAACAGATACCCGGGAGTGAGTTACAGGCTGGAATCTAATCGAGGGGTTCGGGGGGGTTTATATATAGAATAACAGATACCCGGGAGTGAGTTACAGGCTGGAATCTAATCGAGGGGTTCGGGGGGTTTATATATAGAATAACAGATACCCGGGAGTGAGTTACAGGGTGGAATCTAATCGAGGGGTTCGGGGGGTTTATATATAGAATAACAGATACCCGGAAGTGAGTTACAGGCTGGAATATAATCGAGGGGTTCGGGGGGTTTATATATAGAATAACAGATACCCGGGAGTGAGTTACAGGCTGGAATCTAATCGAGGGGTTCGGGGGGTTTATATATAGAATAACAGATACCCGGGAGTGAGTTACAGGCTGGAATCTAATCGAGGGGTTCGGGGGCTTTATATATACAGAATAACAGATACCTGGGAGTGAGTTACAGGCTGGAATCTAATCGAGGGGTTCGGGGGGTTTATATATAGAATAACAGACACCCGGGAGTGAGTTACAGGCTGGAATCTAATCGAGGGGTTCGGGGGGTTTATATATAGAATAACAGATACCCGGGAGTGAGTTACAGACTGGAATCTAATCGAGGGGTTCAGGGGTTTATATATAGAATAACAAATACCCGGAAGTGAGTTACAGGCTGGAATATAATCGAGGGGTTCGGGGGGTTTATATATAGAATAACAGATACCCGGGAGTGAGTTACAGGCTGGAATCTAATCGAGGGGTTCGGGGGGTTTATATATAGAATAACAGATACCCGGGAGTGAGTTACAGGCTGGAATCTAATCGAGGGGTTCGGGGGGTTTATATATAGAATAGCAGATACCCGGGAGTGAGTTACAGGGTGGAATCTAATCGAGGGGTTCGGGGGGTTTATATATAGAATAACAGATACCCGGAAGTGAGTTACAGGCTGGAATATAATCGAGGGGTTCGGGGGGTTTATATATAGAATAACAGATACCCGGGAGTGAGTTACAGGCTGGAATCTAATCGAGGGGTTCGGGGGGTTTATATATAGAATAACAGATACCCGGGAGTGAGTTACAGGCTGGAATCTAATCGAGGGGTTCGGGGGCTTTATATATACAGAATAACAGATACCTGGGAGTGAGTTACAGGCTGGAATCTAATCGAGGGGTTCGGGGGGTTTATATATAGAATAACAGACACCCGGGAGTGAGTTACAGGCTGGAATCTAATCGAGGGGTTCGGGGGGTTTATATATAGAATAACAGATACCCGGGAGTGAGTTACAGACTGGAATCTAATCGAGGGGTTCAGGGGGTTTATATATAGAATAACAGATACCTGGGAGTGAGTTACAGGCTGGAATCTAATCGAGGGGTTCGGTGGGTTTATATATAGAATAACAGACACCCGGGAGTGAGTTACAGGCTGGAATCTAATCGAGGGGTTCGGGGGGTTTATATATAGAATAACAGATACCCGGGAGTGAGTTACAGACTGGAATCTAATCGAGGGGTTCGGGGGGTTTATATATAGAATAACAGATACCCGGGAGTGAGTTACAGGCTGGAATCTAATCGAGGGGTTCGGGGGTTTATATATAGAATAACAGATACCCGGGAGTGTGTTACAGACTGGAATCTAATCGAGGGGTTCAGGGGGTTTATATATAGAATAACAGACACCCGGGAGTGAGTTACAGGCTGGAATCTAATCGAGGGGTTCGGGGGGTTTATATATAGAATAACAGACACCCGGGAGTGAGTTACAGGCTGGAATCTAATCGAGGGGTTCGGGGGGTTTATATATAGAATAACAGATACCCGGGAGTGAGTTACAGACTGGAATCTAATCGAGGGGTTCAGGGGGTTTATATATAGAATAACAGACACCCGGGAGTGAGTTACAGGCTGGAATCTAATCGAGGGGTTCGGGGGGTTTATATATAGAATAACAGATACCCGGGAGTGAGTTACAGGCTGGAATCTAATCGAGGGGTTCAAGGGTTTATATATAGAATAACAGATACCCGGGAGTGAGTTACAGACTGGAATCTAATCGAGGGGTTCAGGGGGTTTATATATAGAATAACAGACACCCGGGAGTGAGTTACAGGCTGGAATCTAATCTTGGGGTTCGGGGGGCTTATATATAGAATAACAGATACCCGGGAGTGAGTTACAGGCTGGAATCTAATCGAGGGGTTCGGGGGGTTTATATATAGAATAACAGATACCCGGGAGTGAGTTACAGGCTGGAATCTAATCCAGGGGTTCGGGGGGTTTATATATAGAATAACAGATACCGGGGAGTGAGTTACAGGCTGGAATCTAATCGAGGGGTTCGGGGGGTTTATATATAGAATAACAGACACCCGGGAGTGAGTTACAGGCTGGAATCTAATCGTGTGGGAGAGAAAAAAAAGGGAAAATGCACAAACCAAAGGTGTGGATAAAAAATATATAAAAATATAATCGGGGGCCGAGGTTATGATCTGAAATTGTTGAACTCGATATTGAGTCCGGAAGGCTATAAAGTGCCTAATCGGAAGATGAGGTGCTGTTCCTCGAGCTTATATCTCCTTAACTGGCTCGGTTTCTAATGTTGTTTGATAATCGCTCTGGTGAAGAGCCCTGGGACGTTTTACTAACGTTAAAGGCGCTGCATAAATGGATGTTGTTGTTGTTGTGTGTGTGTGTTAGTGCATGAGGCTCAGTGCCACACCAGGCGAGAGATCGGATTCCCTGGGCTGTGCTGTGAATTCAATTCAATTCAATTCAATTCAAATCGCTTTATTGGCATGACAAGGTACATCTTATGTTGCCAAAGCATCGAAAAACATTCATGTTTGTTCACAAAAATACAGATCTATCCATACAGTGTATAAACAGATATATCCCTGAGTGTATAAATATACATTCATATAATTTATATATACTCTTATCTTATATTTAGTGGTTGTCCCTCTGTTTATGGCAAGCTGTAACATAGTGTGCCGCTCAGGTTACACAATTTCTCTCTTCCCCCAGTAGGTATGGGAGTTTTTGGTCGTCATTCAAATTTCTGAATTCCGGGCATATTTTTGTGAATTTTGGGTAGAAATTCTCCCTTATGCCCTGATATTTTCTACAACCTGTGAGGAAGTGCATCTCTGTCTCCACCACTCCATGACTGCAGTGAGAGCATATCCTGTCCTCTCTTGGCAGCCGGGTCTGTCTGTGTCTACCTTTATCGATCGCCAGGCTATGTTCACTAAGTCTGTACATTGTCAGGGTTTTTCTCAGTTTGCTATCAGAATTAACGGCTAGCTTTCCTCTCTTTCAGAAGCAGGCCGAATGCTGATGGACGAGACGGCGGGAGACATCCCCGTGCAGGACTCAGGGCCCCGGGCGCACGCACACAGAGAGCTGCAAGGTAATCACAGCGTCATCCGCCGCCTGTAGTCGCTGACGACACCCAGCTCCGCATCACTACCCCCTACCTCGACCCCCTCCACTCTCTCTGATTTCTCCCGCTGCTTGTCCGACATCCAGCAGAGATTTCCACCGACGAAATAATGGGAAGACCGAAGCCATCGTCTTCAGTCCCCGTCACGAACTCCGTTCCCTAGCCTTCGACAACCATCTCTCTCCCTGGCCACTGTCTAAGATTCAACCAGACAGTTTGCAAACTGGGTGTCATATTTGACCGGGCTATGAGCCTCCTGTGATGAAATATGCCTTCATCAGACCTGCTTGTATTTTACCTGCTTGTATTGTGTGAACCGCACCCTTTTGTTCCTATTGTGTGTACTGGCTACGCCCCTGTCTTTTGCCATATAAAGGTCTCAGGAGCTGTATGAGTCATTCACTACCAGACGAACCCGATGTGGGAAGACCTGCTATACTGCTATGTTCTTAGTGATTAAAAGCCTTCAGTTGAACCCTTGTCTTTGAGTCATTGATGGCACATCAATTTTAATCACTAAAACACCAAGATGGATCGACTCCTGAAACCAGAGCGCTTGGATCTGGACCCCCATGCCTCAGACGCAGCCACACAGTTCGGACACTGGTTCCAATGCTTCGAATTTTTCATTGCAAACTCATCCACCGCCATAGCAGCCGCAACCGCTACCGGAGACATGAAACTGGGAATCCTGCGAAACTGGGTGAGCCATCGGGTCTCCCCTCTCATCCAAGATGCCACCAGCTACGAGGATGCCTGCACCATTCTGAAGGCCCACTACGCGCGGCCAATAAACGTGGTGTACGCCAGGCATCTTCTGACTACTCGCACGCAGCGGCATGGTGAGTCACTAGAGGACTTCATGCTAAGCCTAAAAGTACTGGGCAGAGACTGTAACTGTAAGGCCGTGTCTGCCATCGTGTACACGGAGGAGCTGATTCGAGACTCCCTTATTGCGGGCCTCAGTTCAAATTATATTCGGCAGAAACTGTTTGAAAAGGAGGGACTGGACTTAAAACAGGCTATAGATATAGCGCGATCGCTGGATATGGCCCAGAGGAACTCTGAATCCTGTTCCTCAGGCCACGCGGCCCACTCCGCCTCGTGCGCGCCGTGGGGGCCGCCATCTTGGAAGCCATCTTGTCCACCCTCATGGAGTCCACCATCTTGCCCCGACTACACGGACCTCCAGGACCCACTGGTGGCCTCGATCACAGTGGATCAATCCAGGCCACATCCGTTGTCTAAATCAATGATGGACATAGAGGTAAACGGGAACAAGGTTAAATGCTTGATTGACTGCGGGAGCACCGAAAGCTTTATTCATCCTAGCCTGGTAAAACGACTTTCACTAACGATAGTCCCCACACAGGGCAAAATCGCCATGGCCGATAAGACTCATACCTCAAAAATTACAGGTTTCTGCGCGGTTATGTTGTCGGTAAAAGGCACTGATTACAGAGATTTTAAACTATTGATAATGCCAGATCTCTGTGTGAGCGTGATCTTGGGTCTGGACTTCCAGTGCCACCACCAAAGTATCACGCTTACCTATGGTGGGTCCTAGCCGCCCCTCACAGTGTGCGGTCTGGCTACCCTGAAGGTGAAGCCGCCCTCTCTGTTCGCCAACCTCGCACCCAACTGTCGACCCATAGCGACCAAGAGTAGGCGGTACAGCTGGGAGGATAGACGGTTCATTGCGTCGGAAGTAGAAAGACTCAAGCGGGAAGGTATCATCGAATGCAGTACCAGCCCGTGGCGCGCCCAGGTAGTAGTAGTTAAGGGTAGCGAAAAGAAGCGGATGGTGATAGATTATAGCCAGACGGTTAATCTATACACCCAGCTAGACGCCTACCCTCTGCCCCGCATAGCGGATATGGTTAACCAAATCGCGCAATACCGGGTGTTTTCCACCATCGACCTAAAATCGGCATACCACCAGCTCCCCATTAGGCCGGAGGACCGTCCATACACCGCCTTCGAGGCGAACGGACGTCTCTACCACTTCCTCAGAGTTCCCTTTGGGGTAACGAACAGGGTCTCAGTCTTCCAGCGGGAGATGGACCACATGGTCGATGAGAACCAGTTAACAGCCACCTACCCATACCTAGACAACGTCACCATCTGCGGCCACGACCAGCAAGACCACGACTCGAACCTCGCGAGATTTCTGAAAACCGCCCTCGGACTCAATCTCACCTACAACGAGGATAAGTGTGTCTTTAGCACCATGCGCCTCTGTATCCTGGGCTGCGTGGTGGAAAACGGGGAAATCGGTCCGGACCCTGACCGATTGCGCCCCCTACGGGAGCTACCCCTACCAAACACTCCCAAGGCCCTGAAAAGGTGCCTGGGGTTCTTCTCCTATTACGCCCAATGGGTCCCCAATTATTCCGACAAGGCCCATCCCCTCCTGAAATCAACGTCCTTCCCGCTCACAGCCGAGGCCCACGCCGCCTTCAACAGCATTAAACACGACATTGAGAAGGCCGCGCTGCGGGCAGTGGACGAAAACATCCCTTTCCAGGTCGAAAGCGATGCGTCCGACTTCGCTTTAGCAGCCACCCTCAACCAGGATGGGCGGCCCGTAGCCTTTTTCTCAAGAACCCTCCAAGGGCCCGAGATCAGGCACTCCTCGGTAGAGAAGGAGGCCCAGGCCATAGTGGAGGCAGTGCGGCACTGGAGGCACTACCTAGCCGGCAAACGCTTCACCCTGCTTACCGACCAGCGGTCGGTAGCCTTCATGTTTAACAACAAACAGAGGGGGAAGATCAAGAACGACAAAATTCTCAGGTGGCGGATTGAACTCTCCACGTTTGAGTACGACATAATATATAGGCCAGGGGCCCTCAACGAATCCCCCGACGCCCTATCACGAGGGATGTGTGCCAGCATCCAGGGGGACAGGCTACAGGGCCTCCACAATGGCCTCTGCCACCCGGGGGTCACCCGGCTATTCCACTTTATAAAATCCCGTAACCTCCCCTATTCCATCGAGGAGGTCCGGTCTATGACCAGGGACTGCCGCACCTGTGTGGAATGCAAGCCCCGTTTTTTCAGGCCCGACCGAGCCCACCTGATCAAAGCTACACGGCCATTCGAGCGCCTGAGCTTAGATTTCAAGGGACCGCTCCCCTCCACCGACCGCAATGTGTACTTTCTCAACATTGTGGACGAGTACTCCCGCTTCCCATTCGCCTAACCCTGCCCAGATATGACCAGTGCCACGGTCATCAAGTGCCTCGGCAACCTGTTTTGCACGTTCGGCATGCCTAACTACATCCACACTGACAGGGGGGCGTCGTTCATGAGCGATGAACTGCGCCAATACCTGCTGTCGAAGGGGATAGCCACGAGTCGGACCACTAGTTATAACCCCCGGGGTAATGGGCAAGTGGAGAGGGAGAACGCGACAGTGTGGAAGGCGGTCACCTTAGCACTAAGGTCTAAAGGCCTCCCCACCTCCCGCTGGCAGGAGGTCCTCCCAGACGTACTCCACTCGATAAGGTCGCTACTGTGTACTGCTACTAACGCCACTCCTCACGAGAAGATGTTTGTTTTTCCCCGCAAATCAACCTCAGGAGTATCCCTACCCTCGTGGCTCTCCACCCCAGGGACAGTCCTGTTACGGAAGCATGTGAGGGGCCACAAAACGGATCCCCTCGTGGAGGCAGTACACCTACTCCACGCAAACCCACAGTACGCGTACGTCAAGCACGCCGGCGGGCGTGAGGACACCGTGTCCATAAAGGACCTCACCTCGGCAGGAAGCGACGACGACGACCCATCACCACCACCCCAAGAAGAACCTCCACCATCCCCAGAGGCATCCTCACCACCCCCAGAATTACCTGCAACACCCCCAGCACATGGGTATGCCCAGGAGGGCACCACGGGCTCCCGGTCGGAACCCGAGGTACTGTTGCGACGTTCAGGAAGGACTATCACACCCCCGGACAGACTAAATCTGTAGAAGGGGTGAATGTGATGAAATATGCCTTCATCAGACCTGCTTGTATTTTACCTGCTTGTATTGTGTGAACCGCACCCTTTTGTTCCTATTGTGTGTACTGGCTACGCCCCTGTCTTTTGCCATATAAAGGTCTCAGGAGCTGTATGAGTCATTCACTACCAGACGAACCCGATGTGGGAAGACCTGCTATGCTGCTATGTTCTTAGTGATTAAAAGCCTTCAGCTGAATCCTTGTCTTTGAGTCATTGATGGCATATCACCTCCAACCATCAGTCCTGCCCCTCTGACAGTGCGGCGCTCCCTCAGTACTGCCCCTCCGACAGTGCGGCGCTCACTCAGTACTGCCCCTCCGACAGTGCAGCGCTCCCTCAGTACTGCCCCTCCGACAGTGCAGCGCTCCCTCAGTACTGCCCCTCCCACAGTGCGGCGCTCCCTCAGTACTGCCCCTCCGACAGTGCGGCACTCCCTCAGTACTGCCCCCTGACAGTGTGGCGCTTGCTCAGTACTGCCCCTCCAACAGTGCAGCGCTTCCTCAGTACTGCCCCGCCGACAGTGCAGCGCTCCCTCAGTACTGCCCTCTGACAGTGAGGCGCTCCCTCAGTACGGCCTCTCCAACTGTGCAGCACTCCCTCAGTACTGCCCCTCCGACAGTGCGGTGCTCCCTCAGTACTGCCCCTCCGACAGTGCTGCGCTCCCTCAGTACTGCCCCTCCGACAGTGCGGCGCTCCCTCAGTACTGCCCCTCCGACAGTGCGGCGCTCCCTCAGTACTGCCTCTCCAACAGTGCAGCGCTCCCTCAGTACTGCCCCTCCAACAGTGCAGCGCTCCCTCAGTACTGCCCCTCCGACAGTGCGGCGTTCCCTCAGTACTGCCTCTCCAACAGTGCAGCGCTCCCTCAGTACTGCCCCTCCAACAGTGCAGCGCTCCCTCAGTACTGCCCCTCCAACAGTGCAGCGCTCCCTCAGTACTGCCCCTCCGACAGAACATAAGAACATAAGAACATAAGAAATAGGAGCAGGAGTAGGCCAATCGGCCCCTCGAGCCTGCTCCGCCATTCAATAAGATCATGGCTGATCTGATCCTAACCTCAAATATTCTATCACTCTCCACCCGTGTGATCTCCCGGGAGAGGCGAAAAACCAGATAAAAAACCCAATGGCCAATTTGGGAGAAAAAAATCTGGGAAATTCCTCTCCAACCCATCTAGACAATCGAAACTCGTCCAGGAGATCACTCTGTCCCTGTATTTTCTACAGTACTTACCTTCTGTAAAGGCGATCTCCACCCCAGCCAGGAACAGGAATAAAACTGTTGTGTATGTACCTTTAAGAGAATAACTGGTCTCAGACTGCAATACCGGCAGTGACCACCCCTGTATAAAAGGCGCTAGAGAGCCTCTGTTGGTTAGTTTCGTTTGTGCCTTTCACCAGTAAAGTTCTGTTTGTTTCTCTCTGGCTAGTCCGTGTCTCAATCATTCACGGACTTAACACTGGCGACGAGTTAGAAAGAACTTACCTGCAACTCAGCAGCAGCTCCGACGACGTTGAAGGTCGGAAGAAAAAAAAAAGAAAAATAGAGTCCATTGAAATTCGAGGAACAGGCGTCGACCGTCAATCATCGGGTTCAAGGCTTTGCAGGAGCGACGTTCCAGAGCCAGGCTGGGTTCCTCGGTCCGTGGTTTCCCAGCCAATCGGGCTGGTGGCAGGTAGTGCTCTGATCCTTCCTGGGCTGCAACGGGGCCGGGCAGCGAGTCGGGAAGCAAGGAGAGAGAGAGAGGGTGGAGCATACAGGGCGCGGCCGGTGTTTCGAAGCTGGGCAGCGTTCGGACCTCAGAAGAGGGAGGGAAGTGTTCCAGAGGGTCTGCTCCACGACGGGAAATAATAAAAGAAAAAGAATACGCGCAGGAAACCGTGGAAAGCAGCGCTAACAACGGCGGGGAAGAAGGAAAAGCGCGGGAGGTGCCATTTTGTTAAATCAGAGAAGAAGGCAAAGCGCGGGAGGCGCCATTTTAGATTTGCAAGATGCCGAAGACTGGCTGTATCACTGCTTTTGATAATACATTAGAGGACTGGACCACGTATGTGGAAAGAGTCGAGGTATATTTCGAGGCAAATGAAATAGCAGAGGGGAAAAAGGCATCGATATTGCTAAACGTAATGGGCGCTAGAACGTACGGCCTATTGCGGGATCTGATTACTCCAGCCAAACCGAAGGCGAAGAGTTTTAACAAAATTGTTGCTGTTCTACAGGAGCACTTAAACCCTGCACCGCTGTTGATAGCAGAAAGATTTAAATTCCACAGGAGAACTCAGCACAAAGATGAGAGCAATGCTGAGTATCTTACGGAACTACGCAAGCTATCAAAGCACTGCCAGTTCGGAGCAGGACTGGCAGATACCCTACGGGACAAATTTGTCTGTGGACTCCTGAGTGAAGGAACACAGAAGAAGTTACTCACAGAAAAAGAGCTGACGCTAGATAAGGCTTTCAGCGTGGCAGTATCGTATGAAGCAGCAGCCAGGGGAGCTGCAGAAATTCAACAAAAACCACAGGAATACGGCACCCACGAAATGACACGGGGATTTGCAAAATGTTATCGCTGCGGCAGAACTAACCATGACCAGAAGGACTGCTGGTCCAAAGACAAAATATGCAGACAATGCGGGAAGATTGGACACATTGCACGAGTTTGTAGGTCTGGGAAGAAGACCAGCGACAACAAAAGGGCTACTAAGGAACCGTACAAGAAAGTACAAAAGATGACGGACAGTAGTTCCGAAGACCAGATGAGCGATAGTGAATCCGAGAACAGGAGATTAAGCTGTCTCAAACTTCACAATGTAATTGCAAAAGAGGATCACCGAACCATTTGGGTCACCCTCACGATAGCAGGGTCCCAAGTTAAAATGGAATTGGATACAGGATCACGCTAACCGTCATGAATCGACGAGATTATGAGCGGCTATTTTCACACATACCCTTGAGAGAGACATCCATCGTCTTGACGACGTATACGGGGCAAAAAGTATACCCCAGAGGAAAAATAAGGGTGCCTGTCGAATACAATGGCAAGAAAATACGGAAATTGTATCTCTGCATACTGCCAAATGGTGGACAACCATTATTGGGACGGGAATGGATCAGGAAGATAAACTTAGATTGGCATTCCATTCATGCAATGACGGTGGATGGTAAAAAAGATGAAGACGTCACTCCTGGACGATTGTCAACAATCTTAGCTAATGCCAAAGAGGTATTTCAACAAGAACTGGACACGCTTAAAGGCGTAACCGCCTCGTTAAAAATAGAAGAGAATGCAGTTCCCAAGTTTTTCAAAGCGAGACCGGTACCATATGCAATTCGCCCAGCCGTCGAGGCAGAGCTGGAGAATCTGGAGAAGGCGGGCGTGTTGTCTAAGGTCGACTGGAGCGAGTGGGCGACACCCATCGTTCCTGTCATGAAAAAAACGTTAAGCAATATGTCCGGAGAGCCAAGGAAGATTCGCATCTGTGGGGATTTCAAGGTGACGGTGAACCCTGTCCTTCACACAGTACAATATCCTCTTCCAAGGATAGAAGACATCTTCGCCTCACTGTCTGGAGGGAAGCGTTTTACAAAAATTGACCTAGCACAAGCATATTTGCAGATGGAGGTTGAAGAGTCCTCTAGGAAGTATCTCACGATAAACACTCACAAAGGTCTTTACCAATATCATCGATTGGTATTCGGAGTAGCATCGGCTCCGGCGATATGGCAAAGAGCGATGGAACAAGTCCTGCAAGGGATTCCGGGGACTCAGTGTTACTTGGACGACATCCTTGTGACAGGTGAAGATGACAGTGAACACCTTAACAACCTAGAACAGGTGCTCACTAGACTACAGGAACATGGGCTGCGAGCCAACCGCCCCAAGTGCGAATTTTTAAAGAAACAGATATCATATTGTGGCCACGTAATTGATGAAGAGGGGTTACATAAGTCCCCTGACAAAATTGAAGCGGTTGTTAAGGCCCCAGCGCCTGAAAATGTGTCGCAACTGAGGTCATTCCTCGGGTTGGTGAATTACTATCATAAGTTTTTGCCGAATTTGTCGACAATTCTGCACCCACTGAACGCCCTGCTACGAACGGGAGTAGCATGGAAATGGAGCAATGATTGTAAGCGGGCCTTTCAGAAGAGTAAGGACTTAATCACTTCGAAGGAAGTATTGGCTCACTACAACCCAGCACTGCCAATCAGGCTGGCGTGTGATGCGTCTCCCTACAGCATTGGGGCGGTACTGTCACATAAATTCCTTGATGGTTTGGAGAGGCCGATAGCTTTTGCGTCACGCTCGTTAACTTCTGCCGAGCGTAACTACGCCCAGATTGACAGAGAGGCCCTCAGCCTAGTGTGGGGGGTGAAGAAGTTCAATCACTATCTGCACGGTCAAAAATTTACTCTACTAACCGATCATCAACCTCTTGTCTCCATTTTCAACCCTCAGAAGGGCGTACCGATAATGACAGCACAACGGCTGCAGAGATGGTCCCTTTTCCTAGGGGCACACCAATATGACATCGAGTACAGGGGAACTAAACAGCATGGAAATGCTGATGGATTATCACGTCTACCGTTGCCGACGGTGGAAGAAGACCTTGCAGTGGATCCAATGGAGTTATTCCACTCGACCATAGTCGAATGTCTCCCTGTGACGAATGCAAACATAGAAAAGGAAACACGGAATGACCCGACACTATCACGGGTCTATGATTTAACGGTGAAGGGATGGCCAGCACATGGCGAACCACTGCTGCCAGCATTTTCGCCAAGAAGAGAACAGCTGTCAGTGTGCAGAGGAACCTTGATGTGTGGATCCAGAGTAGTAATTCCACCTAAGTTGACGGATAGAGTGCTCAATGAGCTTCATGAGGGTCATCTGGGTGGGGTAAAAATGAAGAATTTAGCCAGAGCGTTTGTGTGGTGGCCGGGAATCGATAGAGAAATCGAAGAGATGACCAAGAGCTGTGCAGGATGCCAGAAGGTCCAAAACGCCCCACCACAAGCTCCTCTGCATCCATGGGAGTGGCCCTCATCTCCATGGCAAAGGGTGCACATTGATTTTGCTGGTCCCTTCATGGACTCGATGTTTTTAATTGCAGTGGATGCACATTCAAAGTGGCCAGAGGTAATAAAAATGTCCTCACCCACCACGGAAAAAACTATCACAGTTTTATGAACCATATTCGCCAGGAATGGGCTGCCTGAACAGATTTGCTCTGACAATGGACCACAGTTTGTGTCTGAAGAGTTCTGGAGGTTCTTAAAGAACAATGGTGTTAAGCATTACACATCTGCCCCATATCATCCAGCCACTAATGGATTGGCCGAGAGGTTTGTCCAAACATTCAAGAAGGCTATCAAGGCAATGTGTAATGAAGATATACCCCTACAACACAAGGTGGACAACTTCTTGTTTGCCTACCGGAATGCGACACATGCGGTTACCAACCAAACTCCAGCCATGATGTTCTTCAATCGAAGACTACGATGCCGCTTGGATTTGGTTAAGCCAAACGTCCGAAGAGATGTGGAGAACAGGCAGTTTCAGAATATGAATGAAAGGCCGACCAGGAGTTTTAAGATAGGTCAACCAGTTTTGGCCCGGGACTACCGCACTGAGAAATGGCAGCCAGGAACGATTTGTACACGACAAGGACCTCTCATGTACACCGTGGACGTTGGGGAGAGCATTGTAAGATGCCATGCTGACCAGATTCTAGAGTCACTGGAAAACGTCAACTCCACACCACGATCTGATACACCTGGTAATGAAATCGACGTTCCAATTGCAGCTACCGCAGAACCGGTGCTATTGGAAGCAGATGAACCAAACAACGACATTGATTCTGACTCAACATTGCCAGAAGAACCTGATACTCCAAAGAGGCGTTATCCAGACAGAATCAGGAAGCCTCCTCAAAGACTGAACTTATAATTGCTTAAACTTAACCAATGTATCTAGCAACAGTAATTGTGATTGTAATTCATTATCATTTAGTTGTTAAATGAATGTTATGTACTGTTTATCTAAAAGGGGAGGAATTGTTGTGTATGTACCTTTAAGAGAATAACTGGTCTCAGACTGCAATACCGGCAGTGACCACCCCTGTATAAAAGGCGCTAGAGAGCCTCTGTTGGTTAGTTTCGTTTATGACTTTCACCAGTAAAGACTTGTTTGAGACACGGACTAGCAGGAGAGAAACAATCATTCATGGACTTAACAAAAACCAACTCCTGAAATCTAACACAGAATTAGAACGCAAGAAGTAGGAGCAGAACCAGGCTACACGTTCCCTGGGCCCACTCCACTACCCACAGGGCCATGACCATTCTGAACCTAGGCTCATGTCCAATTTCCTGCCCGCTCCCCGTAACCCTTAATTCCCTTTACTTCTAGGAAACTATCTATTTCTGCTTTAAATTTATTTAATGATGTAGCTTCCACAGCTTTCTGGGGCAGCAAATTCCACAAACCTACCACCCTCTGAGTGAAGTAGTTCCTCCTCATCTCAGTTTTGAAAGAGCAGCCCCTTATTCTAAGACTATGCCCCCTAGTTCTAGTTTCACCCATCATCGGGAACATCCTCACCGCATCCACCCAATCAAGCCCCTTCACAATCTTATATGTTTCAATAAGATCGCCTCTCATTCTTCTGAACTCCAATGAGTAGAGTCCCAATCTACTCAACCTCTCCTCATATGTCCATCCCCTCATCCCCGGGATTAACCGAGTGAACCTTCTTTGTACTGACTCGAGAGCAAGCATGTCTTTTCTTAAGTATGGACACCAAAACTGTATGCAGTATTCCAGGTGCGGTCTCACCAATACCTTGTACAACTGAAGCAATACCTCCCTATTTTTATATTCTATCCCCCTAGCAATGAAAGCCAACATTCCATTGGCCTTCTTGATCACTTGCTGCACCTGCATACTAACTTTTTGAGTTTCATGCACCAGGACCCCCAGATCCCTTTGTACTTCAGTACTTTCCAGTTTCTTGCCATTAAGATAATAACTTGCTCTATGATTTTTCCTGCCAAAGTGCATAACCTCACACTTTCCGGTATTGTATTCCATCTGCCAAATCTCTGCCCACTTACTTAGCCTGTCTATGTCCCTTTGCAGGTTTTTTACGTCCTCCTCACTCACTACTTTCCCTCCCATCTTTGCAGCGCTCCCTCAGTACTGCCACTCCGACAGTGCGGCGCTCCCTCAGTACTGTCCCTCCGACAGTGCAGCACTCCCTCAGTACTGATCCTTCGACAGTGAAGCGCTCCCTCAGTACTGACCCTCCGACAGTGCGGCGCTGCCTCAGTACTGCCTCTCCAACAGTGCAGCGCTCCCTCAGTACTGATCCTCCAACAGTGAAGCGCTCCCTCAGTACTGACCCTCCGACAGTGCGGTGCTCCCTCAGTACTGACCCTCCGACAGTGCGGCGCTCCCTCAGTACTGCCCCTCCGACAGTGAAGCGCTCCCTCAGTACTGCCACTCCGACAGTGCAGCACTCTCTCATTACTGACCCTCCGACAGTGCGGCGCTCCCTCAGTACTGCCCCTCCGACAGTGCGGCGCTCCCTCAGTACTGCCCCTCCGACAGTGAAGCGCTCCCTCAGTACTGCCCCTCCGACAGTGCAGTGCTCCCTCAGTACTGCCCCTCCGACAGTGCGGCGCTCCCTCAGTACTGCCCCTCCGACAGTGCAGCACTCCCTCAGTACTGCCCCTCCGACAGTGCGGCACTCCCTCAGTACTGACTGACCAAGCCTAGCGGGCTGATGTCAGTAATGAGCAAAGAGAGAAATATTAACCCTTTGAGTTTGTTTCAGCTGCGGAATCTCCATCTCGGAAGGAGAGACACTCTGGGACTATGTCAGCTCAGTTCACCCACAGGCCATGTCAGAGAGAGAGAGATTGACACCTATCGCGTGAAAGGGAAGGGAGAGATAGAGTGGATGTGAGGGAGAGAGGGATACACAGTTAGAGAACGAGGGAGAGAGATAAAGTGAGAGACCGAGAGAGAGAGAGAGAGAGAAGGAGAGACAGAGAGAGAGTGAGACAGAGAGAGAGAGACAGAGAGAGAGTGAGACAGAGAGACAGAGAGAAGGAGAGACAGGAGAGAGAGAAAGACAGAGCGAGAGAGAAGGAGAGGCAGAGAGAGAGGGTGGGACAGAGAGTGAGAGAGAGAGATGGAGAAACTGGAGAAGGAGAGAGAGAGTGAGAGAGAGACAGTGAGGGAAGAGACAGATAGAGAGGGAGACAGAGAGAGAGAGAGAGATTTCAGCTGACGAGTCCCACAGTTTGGGGGTGAGGAGTCTCCACAGTTTGAGAGGTGAGGAGTCCCCACAGTTTGGGGGTGAGGAGTCCCCACAGTTTGGGGGTGAGGAGTCCCCACAGTTTGAGAGGTGAGGAGTCCCCACAGTTTGGGGGGTGAGGATTCCCCACAGTTTGAGAGGTGAGGAGTCCCCACAGTTTGGGGGTGAGGAGTCCACACAGTTTGAGAGGTGAGGAGTCCCCACAGTTTGGGGGTGAGGAGTCCCCACAGTTTGGGGGTGAGGAGTCCCCACAGTTTGAGAGGTGAGGAGTCCCCACAGTTTGGGGGGTGAGGATTCCCCACAGTTTGAGAGGTGAGGAGTCCCCACAGTTTGGGGGTGAGGAGTCCACACAGTTTGTGGGATGAGATCACAGTTTGGGGGTGAGGAGTCCAATGGTTTGGGGGGCGAGGAGCCCCACAATTTGGGGGATGAGATCACAGTTTGGGGGGTGAGGAGTCCCCACAGTTTGTGCGGTCAGTTGTCCCACAGTTTGTGGGGTGACGATTCCCACAGTTTGGGGGTGCAGATTCCCCACCGTTTGGGGGGTGAGGAGTCCCCACAGTTTGGGGGGTGAGGTGTCCCACAATTTGGGGGGTGAGGAGTCCCCACAGCTTGGGGGATGAGGAGTCCCCACAGTTTGGGAGGTGAGGAGTCCCACAGTTTGGGGGGTGAGGAGTCCCCACAGTTTGGGGGGTGAGGAGTCCCCACAGTTTGGGGGGTGAGGAGTCCCACAGTCTGGGGGTGAGGAGTCCCACAGTTTGGGGGGTGAGGAGTCCCACAGTTTGGGGGGTGAGGAGTCCCACAGTTTGGGGGGTGAGGAGTCCCACAGCTTGGGGGTGAGGAGCCCCATAGTTTGGGGGTGAGGAGTCCCACAGTTTGGGGGTTGAGGAGTCTCCACAGTTTGGGGGTGAGGAGTCCCACAGTTTGGGAGTGAGGGGTCCCACAGTTTGGGAGTGAGGGGTCCCACAGTTTGGGAGGTGAGGAGTTCCCACAGTTTGGGGGTGAGGAGCCCCACATTTTTGCGGTGAGGTGTCCCACAGTTTGGAGGCTGAGGAGATCACAGTTTGGGGGTGAGGATTCCCACAGTTTGGGGGGTGAGGAGTCCCCACAGTTTGGGGGGTGAGGAGTCCCCACAGTTTGGGGGGTGAGGAGTCCCACAGTTTGGGGGTGAGGAGTCCCACAGTTTGGGGGTGAGGAGTCCCACAGTTTGGGGGGTAAGGAGTCTCACAGTTTGGGGGTGAGGAGTCCCACAGTTTGGGGGGTGAGGAGTCCCACAGTTTGGGGGGTGAGGAGTCCCCACAGTTTGGGGGCTGAGGAGTCTCACAGTTTGGGGGTGAGGATTCCCACAGTTTGGGGGGTGAGGAGTCCCCACAGTTTGGGGGGTGAGGAGTCCCCACAGTTTGGGGGGTGAGGTGTCCCCACAGTTTGGGGGGTGAGGTGTCCCACAGTTTTGCGGGGTGAGGAGTCCCCACAGTTTGGGGGGGTGAGGAGTCCCCACAGTTTGGTGGTGAGGTGTCCCACAGTTTGGGGGGTGAGGAGTCCCCACAGTTTGTGGAGTGAAGAGTCCCCACAGTTTGGGGGGTGAGGAGTCCCACAGTTTGGGGGGTGAGGAGCCCCACAATTTGGGGGTGAGGTGCCCCACATTTTTGCGGTGAGGTGTCCCACAGTTTGTGGGGTGAGTTGTCCCACAGCTTGTGGGGTGAGGAGTCCCACAGTTTGGGGGTGCAGATTCCCCACAGTTTGGAGGGTGAGGAGTCCCCACAGTTTGGGAGTGAGGAGATCACAGTTTAGGGGGTGAGGAGTCCCCACAGTTTGGGGGTGAGGAGTTCCCACAGTTTGGGGGGTGAGGAGTCCCCACAGTTTGGGGGGTGAGGAGTCCCCACAGTTTGGGGGGTGAGGGGTCCCACAGTTTGGGGGGTGAGGAGTCCCACAATTTGGGGGGTGAGGAGCCCCCACAGTTTGGGGGTAAGGATTCCCACAGTTTGGGGGGTGAGGAGACCCCACAGTTTGGGTGGTGAGGAGTCCCACAGTTTGGGGGCTGAGGAGTCCACAGTTTGGGGGTGAGGAGTCCCACAGTTTGGGGGTGAGGATTCCCACAGTTTGGGGGGTGAGGATTCCCACAGTTTGGGGGGTGAGGAGCCCCCCAGTTTGGAGGTGAGGATTCCCACAGTTTGGGGGCTGAGGAGATCACAGTTTGGGGGGTGAGGAGTCCCCACAGTTTGTGGGGTGAGGAGTCCCCACTGTTTTGGGGGGGAGGAGTCCCCACAGTTTGTGGGGTGAAGAGTCCCACAGTTTGGGGGATGAGATCACAGTTTGGGGGGCGAGGAGCCCCACAGTTTGGGGGATGAGATAACAGTTTTGGGGGGGTGAGGAGTCCCACAGTTTGGGGGTGAGGAGTCCCCACAGTTTGGGGGGTGAGGAGTCCCCACAGTTTGGGGGTGAGGAGTCCCCACAGTTTGGGGGTGAGGAGTCCCACAGTTTGGGGGTGAGGAGTCCCCACAGTTTGTGGAGTGAGGAGTTCCCACAGTTTGGGGGGTGAGGAGTCCCCACAGTTTGGGGGGTGAGGAGTCCCACAGTTTGGGGGGTGAGGAGTCCCCACAGTTTGGGGGGTGAGGAGTCCCCACAGTTTGTGGAGTGAGGAGTTCCCACAGTTTGGGGGGTGAGGAGTCCCCACAGTTTGGGGGGTGAGGAGTCCCCACAGTTTGTGGAGTGAGGAGTTCCCACAGTTTGGGGGGTGAGGAGTCCCCACAGTTTGGGGGGTGAGGAGTCCACACAGTTTGGGGGTGAGGAGTCCCCACAGTTTGGGGGGTGAGGAGTCCCCACAGTTTGGGGGGTGAGGAGTCCCCACAGTTTGGGGGGTGAGGAGTCCCCACAGTTTGGGGGTGAGGAGTCCCCACAGTTTGGGGGGTGAGGAGTCCCACAGTTTGGGGGGCAGTTTGGGGGGTGAGGAGTCCCCACAGTTTGGGGGGTGAGGAGTCCCCACAGTTTGGGGGGTGAGGAGTCCCACAGTTTGGGGGTGAGGAGTCCCACAGTTTGGGGGGTGAGGAGTCCCCACAGTTTGTGGAGTGAGGAGTTCCCACAGTTTGTGGAGTGAGGAGTTCCCACAGTTTGGGGGGTGAGGAGTTCCCACAGTTTGGGGGTGAGGAGTCCCACAGTTTGGGGGGTGAGGATTCCCACAGTCTGCGGGGTGAGGAGTCCCCACAGTTTGGGGGCTGAGGAGTCCCACAGTTTGGGGGGTGAGGAGACCCCACAGTTTGGGGGTGAGGAGTCCCACAGTTTGGGGGGTGAGGAGTCCCCACAGTTTGGGGGGTGAGGAGTTCCCACAGTTTGGGGGGTGAGGAGTCCCCACAGTTTGGGGGGTGAGGAGTCCCACAGTTTGGGGGTGAGGATTCCCACAGTTTGGGGGTGAGGAGTCCCCACAGTTTGGGGGTGAGGAGTCCCACAGTTTGGGGAGTGAGGAGTCCCACAGTTTGGGGGGTGAGGATTCCCCACAGTTTGGGGGGTGAGGAGTCCCACAGTTTGGGGGGTGAGGAGTCCCCACAGTTTGGGGGGTGAGGAGTCCCACAGTTTGGGGGTGAGGAGTCCCCACAGTTTGGGGAGGTGAGGGGTCCCACAGTTTGGGGGGTGAGGAGTCCCACAGTTTGGGGGGTGAGGAGTCCCCACAGTTTGGGGGTGAGGAGTTCCCACAGTTTGGGGGGTGAGGAGTCCCCACAATTTGGGGGTGAGGAGTCCCCACAGTTTGGGGGGGTGAGGAGTCCCCACAGTTTGGGGGGTGAGGAGTCCCCACAGTTTGTGGGGGTGAGGATTCCCCACAGTTTGGGGGGTGAGGATTCCCCACAGTTTGGGGGGTGAGGAGTCCCCACAGTTTGGGGGGTGAGGAGTCCCCACAGTTTGGGGGTGAGGAGTCCCACAGTTTGGGGGGTGAGGAGTCCCCACAGTTTGGGGGTGAGGAGTCCCCACAGTTTGGGGGGTGAGGAGTCCCACAGTTTGGGGGGTGAGGAGTCCCACAGTTTGGGGGGTGAGGAGTCCCACAGTTTGGGGGGTGAGGAGTCCCACAGTTTGGGGGGTGAGGAGTCCCCACAGTTTGGGGGGTGAGGAGTTCCCACAGTTTGGGGGGGTGAGGAGTCCCCACAGTTTGGGGGGTGAGGAGTCCCACAGTTTGGGGGGGTGAGGAGTCTCACAGCTTGGGGGTGAGGAGATCACAATTTAGGGGGTGAGGAGTCACCACATTTTGGGGGGTGAGGAGTTCCCACAGTTTGGGGGGTGAGGAGTCCCACAGTTTGGGGGGTGAGGATTCCCACAGTTTGGGGGTGAGGAGTCCCCACAGTTTGGGGGGTGAGGAGTCCCCACAGTTTGTGGGGTTGAGGAGTCCCACAGTTTGGGGTGTAGGAGTCCCCACAGTTTGGGGTTGAAGAGTCCCCACAGTTTAGGGGGCGAGGAGTCCCCACAGTTTGGGGGGTGAGGAGTCCCCACAGTTTGTGGGGTTGAGGAGTCCCACAGTTTGGGGTGTAGGAGTCCCCACAGTTTGGGGTTGAAGAGTCCCCACAGTTTAGGGGGCGAGGAGTCCCCACAGTTTGTGGAGTGAGGAGTTCCCACAGTTTGGGTGGTGAGGAGCTCCCACAGTTTGGGGGGTGAGGAGTCCCACAGTTTGGGGGGTGAGGAGTCCCACAGTTTGGGGGGTGAGGAGTCTCACAGCTTGGGGGTGAGGAGATCACAATTTAGGGTGTGAGGAGTCACCACAGTTTGGGGGGTGAGGAGTTCCCACAGTTTGGGGGGTGAGGATTCCCACAGTTTGGGGGGGTAAGGAGTCCCCACAGTTTGGGGGTGAGGAGTCCCAGAGTTTGGAGGGTGAGGAGTCCCACAGTTTGGGGGGGTGAGGATTCCCACAGTTTGGGGGGTGAGGAGTCCCACAGTTTGGGGGTGAGGAGTCCCACAGTTTGGGGGTGACGAGTCCCACAGTTTGGGGGGGTGAGGATTCCCACAGTTTGGGGAGGTGAGGAGTCCCACAGTTTGGGGGTGACGAGTCCCACAGTTTGGGGGTGACGAGTCCCACAGTTTGGGGGGTGAGGAGTCCCCACAGTTTGGGGGGTGAGGAGTCCCCACAGTTTGGGGGGGGTGAGGATTCCCACAGTTTGGGGAGGTGAGGAGTTCCCACAGTTTGGGGGTGAGGATTCCCACAGTTTGGGGGGTGAGGAGTCCCCACAGTTTGGGGGGTGAGGAGTCCCCACAGTTTGGGGGGGTGAGGATTCCCACAGTTTGGGGAGGTGAGGAGTCCCCACAGTTTGTGGGTGAGGAGTCCCCACTGTTTGGGGGGTGAGGTGTGCCACAATTTGGGGGGCGAGAAGTCCCCACAGTTTGTGGGGTGAGGAGTCCCCCACTGTTTGGGGGGTGAGGAGTCCCACAGTTTAGGGGATGAGGAGTCCCACAATTTGGGGGGTGAGGAGTCCCCACAGTTTGTGGGGTGAGGAGTCCCCACAGTTTGTGGGGTGAGGAGTCCCACAGTTTGGGGGGGGTGAGGAGTCTCCACAGTTTGGGGGGTGAGGATTCCCACAGTTTGGGGGGTGAGGAGTCCCCACAGTTTGGGGACGTGAGGATTCCCACAGTTTGGGGATGAGGAGTCCCCACAGTTTGGGGGGTGAGGAGTCCCCACAGTTTGGGGGGTGAGGAGTCCCACAGTTTGTGGGGTGAGGAGTCCCCACAGTTTGGGGGTGAGGATTCCCACAGTTTGGGGGGTGAGGAGTCCCCACAGTTTGGGGGTGAGAGTTCCCACAGTTTGGGGGTGAGGATTCCCACAGTTTGGGGGGTGAGGATTCCCACAGTTTGGGGCGGTGAGGATTCCCACAGTTTGGGGAGGTGAGGGGTCCCACAGTTTGGGAGGTGAGGTGTCCCACAGTTTGGGGGGTGGGGAGTCCCCACAGTTTGGGGGGTGGGGAGTCCCCACAGTTTGGGGGGTGAGGAGTCCCACAGTTTGGGGGGTGAGGAGTCCCATAGATTGTGGAGTGAGGATACCCCACAGTTCGGGGAGTGAGCAGTCTCCACAGTTTGGGGGGTGAGGAGTCCCCACATTTTTGCGGTGAGGAGTCCCACAGTTTGGGGGCTGAGGAGATCACAGTTTGCGGGGTGAGGAGTCCCCACAGTTTGGGGGGTGAGGAGTCCCACAGTTTGGGGGGGTGAGGATTCCCACAGTTTGGGGGTGAGGATTCCCACAGTTTGGGGTGGTGAGGATTCCCACAGTTTGGGGGGTGAGGAGTCCCCACAGTTTGGGGGTGAGGAGTCCCACAGTTTGGGGGGTGAGGAGTTCCCACAGTTTGGGGTTGAGGATTCCCGCAGTTTGGGGGGGTGAGGATTCCCACAGTTTGGGGAGGTGAGGAGTCTGACAGTTTGTGGGGTGAGGAGTCCCTACTGTTTGGGGGGTGAGGAGTCCCACAGTTTGGGAGGTGAGGTGTGCCACAATTTGGGGGTGAGGAGTCCCCACAGTTTGGGGGGTGAGGAGTCCCACAGTTTGTGGGGTGAGGAGTCCCCACAGTTTGTGGGGTGAGGAGTCCCACAGTTTGGGGGTGAGGAGTTCCCACAGTTTGTGGGGTGAGGAGTCCCCACAGTTTGTGGGGTGAGGAGTCCCACAGTTTGGGGGATGAGATCACAGTTTGGGGGTGAGGAGTCCCCACAGTTTGGGGGGTGAGGAGTCCCCACAGTTTGGGGATGTGAGGAGTCCCACAGTTTGGGGAGGTGAGGAGTCCCACAGTTTGGGGGGTGAGGAGTCCCACAGTTTGGGGGTGAGGAGTCCCACAGTTTGTGAGGTGAGGAGTCCCACAGTTTGGGGGGTGGGATCACAGTTTGGGGAGTGAGGAGTCCAACGGATTGGGGGTTGATGAGCCCCACAGTTTGGGGGAGAGATCACAGTTTTGGGAGGTGAGGAGTCCCACAATTTGGGGGTTAAGGATTCCCCACAGTTTGGGGGGTGAGGAGTCCCCACAGTTTGGGGAGGTGAGGAGCCCCACAGTTTGGGGAGGTGAGGAGTCCCACAGTTTGGGGGGTGAGGAGTCCCCACAGTTTGGGGGTGAGGATTCCCACAGTTTGGGGGGTGAGGAGTCCCCACAGTTTGGGGGGTGAGGAGTCCCCACAGTTTGGGGGGTGAGGAGTCCCACAGTTTGGGGGTGAGGAGTCCCCACAGTTTGGGGGGTGAGGAGTCCCCACAGTTTGGGGGGTGAGGAGTCCCACAGTTTGGGGGTGAGGAGTCCCCACAGTTTGGGGGGTGAGGAGTCCCCACAGTTTGGGGGGTGAGGTGTCCCACAGTTTGGGGGTGAGGAGTCCCCACAGTTTGAGAGGTGAGGAGTCCCCACAGTTTGGGGGTGAGGATTCCCACAGTTTGGGGGGTGAGGAGTCCCCACAGTTTGGGGGGTGAGGAGTCCCACAGTTTGGGGGGTGAGGTGTCCCACAGTTTGGGGGGTGAGGAGGCCCACAGTTTGGGGGGTGAGGATTCCCACAGTTTGCGGGGGTGAGGATTCCCACAGTTTGGGGAGGTGAGGAGTCCCACAGTTTGGGAGGTGAGGAGTCCCACAGTTTGGGAGGTGAGGAGTCCCACAGTTTGGGGGGTGAGGAGTCCCATAGTTTGTGGAGTGAGGATTCCCCACAGTTTGGGGAGTGAGCAGTCTCCACAGTTTGGGGGGTGAGGGGTCCCCACATTTTTGCGGTGAGGAGTCCCACAGTTTGGGGACTGAGGAGATTACAGTTTGGGGAGTGAGGAGTCCCCACAGTTTGTGGGGTGAGTTGTCCCACAGTTTCTGGGGTGATGATTCCCACAGTTTGGAGGTGAGAAGTCCCCACAGTTTGGGGGGTGAGGAGTCCCACAATTTGGGGGGTGAGGAGCCCCACAATTTGGGGGATGAGATCACAGTTTGGGGGTGAGTCGTCCAATGGTTTGGGGGGCGAGGAGCCCCACAGTTTGGGGGATGAGATCAAAGTTTTGGGGGGTTGAGGATTCCCACAGTTTGGGGGGTGAGGAGTCCCCACAGTTTGGGGGGTGAGGAGTCCCCACAGTTTGGGGGGTGAGGAGTCCCCACTGTTTGAGAGGTGAGGAGTCCCACAGTTTGGGGAGGTGAGGAGTCCCACAGATTGGGGGGTGAGGAGTCCCACAGTTTGGGGGTGAGGAGTCCCCACAGTTTGGGAGGTGAGGAGTCCCACAATTTGGGGGTGTGGCGTCCCCACAGTTTGAGAGGTGAGGAATCCCACAGTTTGGGGGTGAGGAGACCCCACAGTTTGGGGGGTGAGTCGTCCCACAGTTTGAGGGGTGCAGAGTCCCACAGTTTGGGGGTGCAGAGTCCCACAGTTTGGGGGTGAGGAGTCCCCACAGTTTGGGGGGTGAGGAGTCCCACAGTTGGGGGTGAGGAGACCCCACAGTTTGGGGGGTGAGTCGTCCCACAGTTTGAGGGGTGCGGAGTCCCACAGTTTGGGGGTGAGGAGTCCCACAGTTTGGGGGATGAGGAGTCCCTCAGTTTGAGGGGTGAGGAGTCCCCACAGTTTGGGGGATGAGGAGTCCCCACAGTTTGGGGGTGAGGAGTCCACAGTTTGAGGTGTGAGGAGTCCCACAGTTTGGGGGTGAGGAGTCCCCACAGTTTGGGGGGTGAGGAGTCCCCACAGTTTGGGGGGTGAGGAGTCCCACAGTTTGGGGGTGATGAGTCCCACAGTTTGGGGGCTGAGGAGATCACAGTTTAGGGGGTGAGGAGTCTCCACAGTTTGTGGGGTGAGGAGTTCCCACAGTTTGGGGGGTGAGGAGTCCCACAGTTTGGGGGGTGAGGAGTCCCACAGTTTGGGGGGTGAGGAGTCCACACAGTTTGGGGGGAGTCTTGGGGAGGTCCCACAGTTTGGGGGTGAGGAGTCCCACAGTTTGGGGGTGAGGAGTCCCACAGTTTGGGGGTGAGGAGTCCCACAGTTGGGGGTAAGGAGTCTCACAGTTTGGGGGGTGAGGAGTCCCACAGTTTGGGGGTGAGGAGTCCCACAGTTTGGGGGGTGAGGAGTCCCCACAGTTTGGGGGGTGAGGAGTCCCACAGTTTGGGGGTGAGGAGTCTCACAGTTTGGGGGTGAGGATTCCCACAGTTTGGGGGGTGAGCAGCCCCCACAGTTTGGGGGTGAGGAGTCCCACAGTTTGGGGAGTAAGGAGTCTCACAGTTTGGGGGTGAGGAGTCCCACAGTTTGGGGGGTGAGGAGTCCCCACAGTTTGGGGGCTGAGGAGTCCCCACAGTTTGGGGGCTGAGGAGTCTCACAGTTTGGGGTGAGGATTCCCACAGTTTGGGGGGTGAGGAGTCCCCACAGCTTGGGGGGTGAGGTGTCCCACAGCTTTGGGGGGTGAGGAGTCCCCATAGTTTGGGGGGTGAGGAGTCCCCACAGTTTGGGGGGTGAGGAGTCCCCACAGTTTGGTGGTGAGGTGTCCCACAGTTTGGGGGGTGAGGAGTGCCCACAGTTTGTGGAGTGAGGAGTCCCCACAGTTTGAGGGGTGAGGAGTCACACAGTTTGGGGGGTGAGAATTCCCCACAGTTTGGGGGGTGAGGGGTCCCACAGTTTGGGGGGTGAGGAGTCCCCACAGTTTGTGGGGTGAGTTGTCCCACAGGTTGTGGGGTGACGAGTCCCACAGTTTGGGGGTGCAGATTCCCCACAGTTTGGAAGGTGAGGAGTCCCCACAGTTTGGGGGGTGAGGAGCCCCCACAGTTTGGGTGGTGAGGAGTCCCCACAGTTTGGGGGGGTGAGGAGTCCCCACAGTTTGGGGGGTGAGGAGCCCCACAGTTTGGGGAGGTGAGGATTCCCACAGTTTGGGGGGTGAGGATTCCCACAGTTTGGGGGGTGAGGAGACCCCACAGTTTGGGGGTGAGGAGTCCCCACAGTTTGGGGTTGAGGAGCCCCCACAGTTTGGGGGTGAGGAGTCCCCACAGTTTGGGGGGTGAGGTGTCCCTCAGTTTGGGGGGTGAGGAGTCCCCACAGTTTGGGGGTGAGGAGTCCCCACAGTTTGGGGGGTGAGGAGCCCCCACAGTTTGGGTGTGAGGAGTCCCCACAGTTTGGGGGTGAGGAGTCCCCACAGTTTGGGGGGTGAGGAGCCCCCACAGTTTGGGTGTGAGGAGTCCCCACAGTTTGGGGGGTGAGGAGTCCCACAGTTTGGGGGGTGAGGAGTCCCCACAGTTTGGGGGGTGAGGATTCCTACAGTTTGGGGGGTGAGGTGTCCCCACAGTTTGGGGGTGAGGAATCCCACAGTTTGGGGGGTGGGGAGTCCCCACAGTTTGGGGGGTGAGGATTCCCACAGTTTGGGGGGTTTGGAGTCCCCACAGTTTGGGGGTGAGGATTCCCACAGTTTGGGGGGTGAGGAGTCCCACAGTTTGGGGGGTGAGGAGTCCCCACAGTTTGGGGGTGAGGAGCCCCCACAGTTTGGGGGCGAGGAGTCCCCACAGTTTGGGGGGTGAGGAGTCCCACAGTTTGGGGGTTGAGGATTCCCACAGCTTGGGGGGTGAGGAGTCCCCACAGTTTGGGGGTGAGGAGTCCCCACAGTTTGGGGGGTGAGGAGCCCCCACAGTTTGGGGGTGAGGAGTCCCCACAGTTTGGGGGGTGAGGATTCCCACAGTTTGGGGGGTGAGGAGTCCCCACAGTTTGGGGGGTGAGGAGTCCCCACAGTTTGGGGGGTGCGGAGTCCCACAGTTTGGGGGGTGAGGAGTCCCACAGTTTGGGGGGTGAGGAATCCCACAGTTTGGGGGGTGAGGAGTCCCCACAGTTTGGGGGGTGAGGAGTCCCCACAGTTTGGGGGTGAGGAGTCCCATAGTTTGGGGGGTGAGGAGTCCCCACAGTTTGGGGGTGAGGAGTCCCCACAGTTTGGGGGGTGAGGAGTCCCTACAGTTTGGGGGTGAGGAGTCTCATAGTTTGGGGGGTGAGGAGTCCCCACAGTTTGGGGGGTGAGGAGTCCCACAGTTTGGGGGTGAGGAGTCCCCACAGTTTGGGGGTGAGGAGTCCCATAGTTTGGGGGGTGAGGAGTCCCCACAGTTTGGGGGGTGAGGAGTCCCACAGTTTGGGGAGTGAGGAGTCCCACAGTTTGGGGGGTGAGGAGTCCCCACAGTTTGGGGTGTGAGGAGTTCCCACAGTTTGGGGCGGTTAGGATTCAACAGTTTGGGGGGTGAGGAGTCCCCACAGTTTGGGGGGTGAGGATTCCCCACAGTTTGGGGGGTGAGGAGTCCCCACAGTTTGGGGGGTGAGGAGTCCCACAGTTTGGGGGGTGAGGAGTCCCACAGTTTGGGGGGTGGGGAGGCCCCACAGTTTGGGGGTGAGGAGTCCCACAGTTTGGGGGGTGAGGAGTCCCACAGTTTGGGGGGTGGGGAGGCCCCACAGTTCGGGGAGTGAGCAGTCTCCACAGTTTGGGGGGTGAGGAGTCCCACAGTTTGGGGGGTGAGGAGTCCCACAGTTTGGGGGGTGAGGAGTCCCCACAGTTTGGGGGGTGAGGAGTCCCACAGTTTGGGGGGTGAGGAGTCCCCACAGTTTGGGGGGTGAGGAGTCCCACAGTTTTGGGGGTGAGGAATCCCCACAGTTTGGGGGAGAGGAGTCCCCACAGTTTGGGAGGTGAGGAGTCCCACAGTTTGGGGGGTGAGGATTCCCCACAGTTTGGGGGGTGAGGAGTCCCCACAGTTTGAGGGGTGAGGAGTCCCACAGTTTGGGGGGTGATGAGTCCCACAGTTTGGGGGGTGAGGAGTCCCACAGTTTGGGGAGGTGAGGAGTCCCACAGTTTGGGGGGTGAGGAGTCCCCACAGTTTGGGGGTGAGGAGTCCCACAGTTTGGGGGGTGAGGAGTCCCCACAGTTTGGGGGGTGAGGAGTCCCACAGTTTGGGGGGTGAGAAGTCCCCACAGTTTCGGGGGTGAGGAGTCCCCACAGTTTGGGAGGTGAGGAGTCCCACAGTTTGGGGGGTGAGGATTCCCCACAGTTTTGGGGTGAGGAGTCCCCACAGTTTGGGGGGTGAGGAGTCCCACAGTTTGGGGAGGTGAGGAGTCCCACAGTTTGGGGGTGAGGAGTCCCACAGTTTGGGGGGTGAGGAGTCCCACAGTTTGGGGGGTGAGGAGTCCCACAGTTTGGGGGTGAGGATTCCCCACAGTTTGGGGGGTGAGGAGTCCCCACAGTTTGGGGGGTGAGGAGTCCCCACAGTTTGGGGAGGTGAGGAGTCCCACAGTTTGGGGGGTGAGGAGTCCCCACAGTTTGGGGAGGTGAGGAGTCCCACAGTTTGGGGGGTGAGGAGTCCCCACAGTTTGGGGGGTGAGGAGTCCCCACAGTTTGGGGAGGTGAGGAGTCCCACAGTTTGGGGGGTGAGGAGTCCCCACAGTTTGGGGGGTGAGGAGTCCCCACAGTTTGTGGGGGTGAGGAGTCCCACAGTTTGGAGGGTGAGGAGTCCCACAGTTTGGGGAGTGAGGAGTCCCCACAGTTTGGGGGGTGAGGAGTCCCCACAGTTTGTGGGGGTGAGGAGTCCCACAGTTTGGGGGGTGAGGAGTCCCACAGTTTGTGGAGTGAGGAGTTCCCACAGTTTGGGGGGTGAGGAGTCCCCACAGTTTGGGGGTGAGGAGGCCCACAGTTTGGGGGTGAGGAGTTCCCACAGTTTGGGGGTGAGGATTCCCACAGTTTGGGGGGTGAGGAGTCCCCACAGTTTGCGGGGTGAGGAGTCCCACAGTTTGGGGGGTGAGGAGTCCCCACAGTTTGGGGGGGTGAGGATTCCCACAGTTTGGGGAGGTGAGGAGTCCCACAGTTTGGGAGGTGAGGAGTCCCCACTGTTTTGGGGGTGAGGATTCCCACAGTTTGGGGAGGTGAGGAGTCCCACAGTTTGGGAGGTGAGGAGTCCCACAATTTGGGGGGTGAGGAGTCCCCACAGTTTGTGGGGTGAGAAGTCCCCACAGTTTGGGAGGTGAGGAGTCCCACAATTTGGGGGGTGAGGAGTCCCACAGTTTGGGGGGTGAGGAGTCCCCACAGTTTGGGGGGTGAGGAGTCCCCACAGTTTGGGGGGTGAGGAGTCCCACAGTTTGTGGGGTGAGGAGTCCCCACAGTTTGGGGGGTGAGGATTCCCCACAGTTTGGGGGGGGTGAGAATTCCCACAGTTTGTGGGGTGAGGAGTCCCCACAGTTTGAGGAGGTGAGGAGTCCCACAGTTTGGGGGGTGAGGAGCCCCACAGTTTGGGGGGTGAGGAGTCCCCACAGTTTGAGGAGGTGAGGAGTCCCACAGTTTGGGGGGTGAGGAGCCCCACAGTTTCGGGGGTGAGGAGTCCCCACAGTTTGAGGAGGTGAGGAGTCCCACAGTTTGGGGGGTGAGGAGCCCCACAGTTTGGGGGTGAGGAGTCCCACAGTTTGGGGGGTGAGGAGTCCCACAGTTTGTGGGGTGAGGAGTCCACACAGTTTGGGGGTGAGGATTCCCACAGTTTGGGGGGTGAGGAGTCCCACAGTTTGCGGGGTGAGGTGTCCCCACAGTTTGGGGGGAGGGTGAGGAGTCCCCACAGTTTGGGGGGTGAGGAGTCCCACAGTTTGTGGGGTGAGGAGTCCCCACAGTTTGGGGGTGAGGATTCCCACAGTTTGGGGGGTGAGGAGTCCCACAGTTTGTGGTGTGAGGAATCCCCACAGATTGGGGGGAGGGTGAGGAGTCCCCACTGTTTGGGGGGTGAGGAGTTCCCACAGTTTGGGGGGTGAGGAGTCCCACAGTTTGGGGGGTGAGGAGTCCCCACAGTTTGGGGAGGTGAGGAGTCCCACAGTTTGGGGGGTGAGGAGTCCCACAGTTTGGGGAGGTGAGGAGTCCCACAGTTTGGGGGTGAGGAGTCCCCACAGTTTGGGGGGGTGAGGAGTCCCACAGTTTGTGGGGTGAGGAGTCCCCAGAGTTTGGGGGGTGAGGAGTCCCACAGTTTGGGGGCTGAGGAGTCCCCACAGTTTGGGGGGTGAGGATTCCCACAGTTTGGGGGGTGAGGAGTCCCCACAGTTTGGGGGGTGAGGAGTCCCCACAGTTTGGGGGGTGAGGAGTCCCCACAGTTTGGGGGGTGAGGAGTCCCCACAGTTTGGGGGTGAGGAGTCCCACAGTTTGGGGGGGTGAGGAGTCCCACAGTTTGTGGGGTGAGGAGCCCCACAGTTTGGGGGGTGAGGAGTCCCCACAGTTTGGGGGTGAGGAGTCCCACAGTTTGGGGGTGAGGAGTCCCACAGTTTGGGGGGTGAGGAGTCCCCACAGTTTGGGGGGTGAGGAGTCCCCACAGTTTGGGGGTGAGGAGTCCCCACAGTTTGTGGGGTGAGGATTCCCACAGTTTGGGGGGTGAGGAGTCCCCACAGTTTGGGGGTGAGGAGTCCCCACAGTTTGTGGGGTGAGGATTCCCACAGTTTGGGGGGTGAGGAGTCCCCACAGTTTGGGGGTGAGGTTTCCCACAGTTTGGGGGGTGAGGATTCCCGCAGTTTGGGGGGGTGAGGAGTCCCACAGTTTGGGGAGGTGAGGAGTCCCACAGTTTGGGAGGTGAGGTGTGCCACAATTTGGGGGGTGAGGAGACCCCACTGTTTGGGGGGTGAGGAGTCCCACAGTTTGGGAGGTGAGGTGTGCCACAATTTGGGGATGAGGAGTCCCCACAGTTTGGGGGGTGAGGAGTCCCACAGTTTGTGGGGTGAGGAGTCCCCACAGTTTGGGGGATGAGATCACAGTTTGGGGGTGAGGAGTCCTATGGTTTGGGGGGCGAGGAGCCCCACAGTTTGGGGAATGAGATCACAGTTTTGGGGGGGGTGAGGAGTCCCAAAGTTTGGGGGGTGAGGAGTCCCCACAGTTTGGGGGGATGAGGAGTCCCACAGTTTGGGGGGTGAGGAGTCCCACAGTTTGGGAGGTGAGGAGTCCCACAGTTTGGGGGGTGAGGAGTCCCCACAGTTTGGGGGGATGAGGAGTCCCACAGTTTGGGGGGTGAGGAGTCCCACAGTTTGGGGGTGAGGAGTCCCATAGTTTGGGGAGGTGAGGAGTACCACAGTTTGGGGGGTGAGGAGTCCCACAGTTTGGGGGTGAGGAGTCCCACAGTTTGGGGGGTGAGGAGTCCCCACAGTTTGGGGAGGTGAGGAGTCCCACAGTTTGGGGGGTGAGGAGTCCCACAGTTTGTGGGGTGAGGAGTCCCCACAGTTTGGGGGGTGAGGAGTCCCCACAGTTTAGGGGTGAGGAGTCCCACAGTTTGGGGGGTGAGGAGTCCCACAGTTTGGGGAGGTGAGGAGTCCCACAGTTTGGGGGGTGAGGAGTCCCCACAGTTTGTGGGGTGAGGAGTCCCCACAGTTTGGGGGGTGAGGAGTCCCCACAGGTTGGGGGTGAGGATTCCCACAGTTTGGGGGGTGAGGAGTCCCCACAGTTTGGGGGGTGAGGAGTCCCACAGTTTGGGGGTGAGGAGTCCCCACAGTTTGGGGGGTGAGGAGTCCCACTGTTTGGGGGGTGAGGAGTCCCCACAGTTTGGGGGGTGAGGAGTCCCACAGTTTGGGGGGTGAGGAGTCCCCACAGTTTGGGGGTGAGAATTACCACAGTTTGGGGGGTGAGGAGTCCCACAGTTTGGGGGTGAGGAGTCCCCACAGATTGGGGGTGAGGAGTCCCACAGTTTGGGGGGTGAGGAGTCCCACAGTTTGGGGGTGAGGAGTCCCCACAGTTTGGGGGGTGAGGATTCCCACAGGTTGGGGGGTGAGGAGTCCCACAGTTTGGGGGTGAGGAGTCCCACAGTTTGGGGGGTGAGGAGTCCCACAGTTTGGGGGGTGAGGCGTCCCACAGTTTGGGGGGTGAGGCGTCCCACAGTTTGGGGGGTGAGGAGTCCCACAGTTTGGGGGGTGAGGAGTTCCCACAGTTTGGGGAGGTGAGGAGTCCCACAGTTTGGGGGGTGAGGAGTCCCACAGTTTGGGGGGTGAGGAGTCCCACAGTTTGGGGGTGAGGAGTCCCACAGTTTGGGGGTGAGGAGTTCCCACAGTTTGGGGAGGTGAGGAGTCCCACAGTTTGGGGGGTGAGGAGTCCCACAGTTTGGGGGGTGAGGAGTCCCCACAGTTTGGGGGTGAGGAGTCCCCACAGTTTGGGGGGTGAGGAGTTCCCACAGTTTGGGGGGTGAGGAGTCCCCACAGTTTGGGGGTGAGGAGTCCCCACAGTTTGGGGGGGTGAGGATTCCCACAGTTTGGGGGGTGAGGAGTCCCCACAGTTTGGGGGGTGAGGATTCCCACAGGTTGGGGGGTGAGGAGTCCCACAGTTTGGGGGGTGAGGAGTCCCACAGTTTGGGGGGTGAGGAGTCCCCACAGTTTGGGGGGTGAGGAGTTCCCACAGTTTGGGGGGTGAGGAGTCCCACAGTTTGGGGTGAGGAGTCCCACAGTTTGGGGGGGTGAGGAGTCCCCACAGTTTGGGCGGTGAGGAGTCCCACAGTTTGGGGAGGTGAGGTGTCGCACAGTTTGGGGGGTGAGGAGTCCCCATAGTTTGGGGGGTGAGGAGTCCCCACAGTTTGGGGGGTGAGGATTCCCACAGTTTGGGGGGTGAGGAGTCCCCACAGTTTGGGGGGTGAGGAGTCCCCACAGTTTGGGGGGTGAGGAGTCCCCACAGTTTGGGCGGTGAGGAGTCCCCACAGTTTGGGGGGGTGAGGATTCCCACAGTTTGGGGGGTGAGGAATCCCCACAGTTTGGGGGGTGAGGATTCCCACAGGTTGGGGGGTGAGGAGTCCCACAGTTTGGGCGGTGAGGAGTCCCACAGTTTGGGGGGTGAGGAGTCCCCACAGTTTGGGGGGTGAGGATTCCCACAGTCTGGGGGGTGAGGATTCCCACAGTTTGGGGGCTGAGGAGTCCCACAGTTTGGGGGCTGAGGAGTCCCACAGTTTGGGGGGTGAGGAGTCCCACAGTTTGGGGGGTGAGGAGTCCCCACAGTTTGGGGGGTGAGGAGTCCCACAGTTTGGGGGTGAGGAGTCCCACAGTTTGGGGGGTGAGGAGTCCCACAGTTTCGGGGTGAGGAGTCCCACAGTTTCGGGGTGAGGAGTCCCACAGTTTGGGGGTGAGGAGTCCCCACAGTTTGGGGGGTGAGGAGTTCCCACAGTTTGGGGGGTGAGGAGTCCCACAGTTTTGGGGGTGAGGATTCCCACAGTTTGGGGGGTGAGGAGTCCCCACAGTTTGGGGGGTGAGGAGTCCCCACAGTTTGGGGGGTGAGGAGTCCCCACAGTTTGGGGGTGAGGAGTCCCACAGTTTGGGGGGTGAGGAGTCCCACAGTTTGGGGGTGAGGAGTCCCCACAGTTTGGGGGGTGAGGAGTCCCACAGTTTGTGGGGTGAGGAGTCCCACAGTCTGGGGGGTGAGGAGTCCCACAGTTTGGGGGTGAGGAGTCCCCACAGTTTGTGGGGTGAGGATTCCCACAGTTTGGGGGGTGAGGAGTCCCCACAGTTTGGGGGGTGAGGATTCCCACAGTTTGGGGGTGAGGAGTCCCCACAGTTTGGGGGGTGAGGAGTCCCCACAGTTTGGGGGGTGAGGAGTCCCACAGTTTGGGGAGGTGAGGAGTCCCACAGTTTGGGGGGTGAGGAGTCCCCACAGTTTGGGGGGTGAGGAGTCCCACAGTTTGGGGAGGTGAGGAGTCCCACAGTTTGGGGAGGTGAGGAGTCCCCACAGTTTGGGGGGTGAGGAGTCCCCACAGTTTGGGGAGGTGAGGAGTCCCACAGTTTGGGGAGGTGAGGAGTCCCCACAGTTTGGGGAGGTGAGGAGTCCCCACAGTTTGGGGGCTGAGGAGATCACAATTTAGGGGGTGAGGAGTCCCACAGTTTGGGGGTGAGGAGATCATAGTTTAGCGGGTGAGGAGTCACCACAGTTTAGGGGGTGAGGAGTCCCCACAGTTTGGGGGTGAGGAGTCCCACAGTTTGGGTGGTGAGCAGTCCCCACAGTTTGGGGGTTGAGGATTCCCACAGTTTGGGGGGGTGAGGATTCCCACAGTTTGGGGGGTGAGGAGTCCCACAGTTTGGGGGGTGAGGAGTCCCCCCAGTTTGGGGGTGAGGAGTCCCACAGTTTGGGGGGGTGAGGATTCCCACAGTTTGGGGGGTGAGGAGTCCCCCCAGTTTGGGGGTGAGGATTCCCACAGTTTGGGGGGTGAGGAGTCCCCAGAGTTTGCGGGGTGAGGAGTCCCACAGTTTGGGGGGTGAGGAGTCCCACAGTTTGGGGGGGTGAGGAGTCCCCAGAGTTTGGGGGGTGAGGAGTCCCACAGTTTGGGGATGAGGAGTCCCACAGTTTGGGGGTGAGGTGTCCCACAGTTTGTGGGGTGAGGAGTCCCCACAGTTTGGGGGGGTGAGGAGTCCCCACAGTTTGGGGGGTGAGGAGTCCCACAGTTTGCGGGGGTGAGGATTCCCACAGTTTGGGGAGGTGAGGAGTCCCCAGAGTTTGCGGGGTGAGGAGTCCCACAGTTTGGGGTGAGGAGTCCCCACAGTTTGGGGGGTGAGGAGTCCCACAGTTTGGGGGGAGAGGAGTCCCCACAGTTTGGGGGGTGAGGAGTCCCACAGTTTGGGGGTGAGGTGTCCCACAGTTTGTGGGGTGAGGAGTCCCCACAGTTTGGGGGGGTGAGGAGTCCCCACAGTTTGGGGGTGAGGATTCCCACAGTTTGTGGGGTGAGGAGTCCTCACAGTTTGGGGGTGAGGATTCCCACAGTTTGGGGGGTGAGGAGTCCCCACAGTTTGGGGAGGTGAGGAGTCCCCAGAGTTTGGGGGGTGAGGTGTCCCCACAGTTTGCGGGGGTGAGGATTCCCACAGTTTGGGGGGTGAGGAGTCCCACAGTTTGGGAGGTGAGGTGTGCCACAGTTTGGGGGGGTGGGGAGTCCCCACAGTTTGGGCGGTGAGGAGTCCCAGAGTTTGTGGAGTGAGGATTCCCCACAGTTTGGGGGGTGAGGAGATCACAGTTTAGGGGGTGAGGAGTCCCACAGTTTGGGGGCTGAGGAGATCACAGTTTAGGGGGTGAGGAGTCCCCACAGTTTATGGAGTGAGGAGTCCCCACAGTTTGGGGGGTGAGGAGTCCCACAGTTTGGGGGGTGAGGAGTCCCACAGTTTGGGGGTGAGGAGATCACAGTTTAGGGGGTGAGGAGTCACCACAGTTTGGGGGGGTGAGGAGTCCCCACAGTTTGGGGGGTGAGGAGTCCCACAGTTTAGGGGGTGAGGAGTCACCACAGTTTGGGGGGGTGAGGAGTCCCCACAGTTTGGGGGGTGAGGAGTCCGCACAGTTTGGGGGTGAGGAGATCACAGTTTAGGGGGTGAGGAGTCACCACAGTTTGGGGGGTGAGGAGTCCCACAGTTTGGGGGGTGAGGAGTCCCACAGTTTGGGGGTGAGGAGATCACAGTTTAGGGGTTGAGGAGTTACCACAGTTTGGGGGGTGAGGAGTCCCCACAGTTTGGGGGGTGAGGAGTCCCAGAGTTTGGGGGTGAGGAGATCACAGTTTAGGGGGTGAGGAGTCACCACAGTTTGGGGGGGTGAGGAGTCCCCACCGTTTGGGGGGTGAGGAGTCCCCACAGTTTGTGGAGTGAGGAGTCCCCACAGTTTGGGGGGTGAGGAGTCCCCACAGTTTGGGGGTGAGGAGATCACAGTTTAGGGGGTGAGGAGTCCCCACAGTTTGTGGAGTGAGGAGTCCCCACAGTTTGGGGGGTGAGGAGTCCCACAGTTTGGGGGTGAGGAGATCACAGTTTAGGGGGTGAGGAGTTCCCACAGTTTGGGGGTGAGGAGTCCCCACAGTTTGGGGGGTGAGGAGTCCCACAGTTTGGGGGTGAGGAGATCACAGTTTAGGGGGTGAGGAGTCACCACAGTTTGGGGGGGTGAGGAGTCCCCACAGTTTGCGGGGTGAGGAGTCCCCACAATTTTGGGGTGAGGAGTTCCACTGTTTTGTTGTGAGGAGTCCCCACAGTTTGGGGGGTGAGGAGCCCCATAGTTTTGGGGTGAGGATTCCCACTGTATGCGGTGGGGGGGTTGGTGCAGTGCCCCACAATTATGGGGGTGCATCAGGAAGCTTTCAGGGGATTGGGGTCAACACTGAAGAAATTGGGGTCTATTATCAGAGATCTGAGACAGGGATCGGTGGCGATCCATTCAATTGTTGGGCTTCCTTCATCCTCTTCAGACTCTTTGGTTTTCCGAGACTTGAAAGCTCGATTGAAAGCGACTCGTGGGAATCGCGAGGACTTTGAAGATCGTTTCCTGCGCCTCTATCAGGAGAACCGTCGGCTTAAAGAATATGTTCACAAACAGGACAATCAAATCAAACGGTATGATATGAAAATCATCCCAACAGACCAGCCCAAACCCCCGTGCCACTCTGGGAATGTTTGATGGGAAAGTGTAGAGGGAGCTTTACTCTGTAACTAACCAGTGCTGTACCTGCCCTGGAAGTGTTTGATGGGACAGTGTAGAGGGAGCTTTACTCCGTATCTAACCCGTGCTGTACCTGCCCTGGGAGTGTTTGATGGGACAGTGTTGAGGGAGCTTTACTCTGTATCTAACCTGTGCTGTACCTGCCCTGGGAGTGTTTGATGGGACAGTGTAGATGGAGCTTTACTCTGTATCTAACCCGTGCTGTACCTGCCCTGGGAGTGTTTGATGGGACACTGTAGAGGGAGCTTTACTCTGTATCTAACCCGTGCTGTATCTGCCCTGGTAGTGTTTGATGGGACAGTGTAGAGGGAGCTTTACTCTGTATCTAACCCATGCTGTACCTGCCCTGGGAGTGTTTGATGGGACAGTGTAGAGGGAGCTTTACTCTGTATCTAACCTGTGCTGTACCTGCCCTGGGAGTGTTTGATGGGACAGTGTGGAGGGAGCTTTACTCTGTATCTAACCCATGCTGTACCTGCCCTGGGAGTGTTTGATGGGACAGTGTAGAGGGAGCTTTACTCTCTATCTAACCTGTGCTGTACCTGCCCTGGGAGTGTTTGATGGGACATTGTAGAGGGAGCTTTACTCTGTATCTAACCCGTGCTGTACCTGCCCTGGGAGTGTTTGATGGGACAGTGTAGAGGGAGCTTTACTCTGTATTTAACCCATGCTGTACCTGCCCTGGGAGTGTTTGATGGGACAGTGTAGAGGGAGCTTTACTCTGTATCTAACCCATGCTGTACCTGCCCTGGGAGTGTTTGATGGGACAATGTAGAGGAAGCTTTACTCTGTATTTAACCCATGCTGTACCTGCCCTGGGAGTGTTTGATGGGACAGTGTAGAGGAAGCTTTACTCTGTATCTAACCCGTGCTGTACCTGCCCTGGGAGTGTTTGATGGGACAGTGTAGAGGGAGCTTTACTCTGTATCTAACCCGTGCTGTACCTGCCCTGGGAGTGTTTGATGGGACAGTGTAGAGGGAACTTTACTCTGTATCTAACCCATGCTGTACCTGCCCTGGGAGTGTTTGATGGGAAAGTGTAGAGGAAGCTTTACTCTGTATCTAACCCGTGCTGTACCTGCCCTGGTAGTGTTTGATGGGACAGTGTAGAGGGAGCTTTACTCTGTATCTAACCCGTGCTGTACCTGCCCTGGGAGTGTTTGATGGGACAGTGTAGAGGGAACTTTACTCTGTATCTAACCCGTGCTGTACCTGCCCTGGGAGTGTTTGATGGGACAGTGTAGAGGAAGCTTTACTCTGTATCTAACCCGTGCTGTACCTGCCCTGGGAGTGTTTGATGGGACAGTGTAGAGGAAGCTTTACTCTGTATCTAACCCGTGCTGTACCTGCCCCGGGAGTGTTTGATGGGACAGTGTAGAGGGAGCTTTACTCTGTATCTAACCCGTGCTGTACCTGCCCTGGGAGTGTTTGATGGGACAGTGTAGAGGGAGCTTTACTCTGTATCTAACCCGTGCTGTACCTGCCCTGGGAGTGTTTGATGGGACAGTGTAGAGGGAGCTTCACTCTGTATCTAACCCGTGCTGTACCTGCCCTGGGAGTGTTTGATGGGACAGTGTAGAGGGAGCTTTACTCTGTATCTAACCCATGCTGCACCTGCCCTGGGAGTGTTTGATGGGACAGTGTAGAGGGAGATTTACTCTGTATCTAACCCGTGCTGTACCTGCCCTGGGAATGTTTGATGGGACAGTGTAGAGGGAGCTTTACTCTGGGGAACTAAAGACCTGTTAGCCTCACATCAGTAGTTGGGAAAATGCTGGAATCGATTATAAAGGATACAATAACTGGGCAGTAAGAAACTAATAGTAAGATTGGGCAGCGTCAACATGGATTTATGAAAGGGAAATCCTGTTTAACAAACCTATTGGAGTTCCTTGAGGATGTAACTAGTGGAGTAGACAAAGGGGAATCGGTAGATGTGGTGTATCTGGATTTTCAGAAGGCCTTCGATAAGATCCCACACAAGAGGTTGGTGAACAAAATTAGGGCACATGGAATTGGGGGTAATTTACGATCATGGATTGAGAATTGGTTAACAGACAGGAAACAAAAAGTAGGGATAAACCGGTCTTTTTCAGGATGGCAGGCTGTGACTAGTGGGGTACCGTAAGGATCGGTGCTGGGGCCCCAGCTATTCACAATCTATATCAATGATTTGGATGAGGGGACTAAATGTAACATTTCCAAATTTGCTGATGATACAAAGCTAGGTGGCAGTGTCAGTTGTGAAGAGGATGTGAAGAGGCTTCAAGGGGACCTCGACAGGCTCAGTGAGTGGGCGAGAACATGGCAGATGGAATATAATGTGGATAAATGTGAAGTTATCCACTTTGGTAGAAAAAACAGAAAGGCAGAGTATTTCCTAAATGGTGAAAGATTGGGGAATGCAGATGCTCAAAGGGACCTGGGTGTCCTTGTACATGAGTCACTGAAAGTGAATGTGCAGGTGCAGCAAGCCATTAGGAAGGCAAATGGTATGCTGGCCTTCATTACAAGAGGATTTGAGTACAAAAGTAAAGAAGTCTTACTCCAATTATATAGGGCCTTGGTGAGACCACACCTGGAGTACTGTGTACAATTTTGGTCTCCTTACCTAAGGAAGGATATACTTGCCATAGAGGGAGTGCAACGAAGGTTCACGAGATTGATTCCTGGGATGGCGGGACTGTCGTATGAGAAGAGATTGAGTAAACTAGGCCTGTATTCTTTTGATTTCAGAAGAATGGGAGGGGATCTCATCGAAGCATACAAAATTATTACAGGGCTTGATAGGATGGATGCTGGGAGAATGTTTCCCTTAGCTGGGGAGTCTAGAACCAGGGGCCACAGCCTCAAGATAAAGGGTAGGCCATTCAGGACTGAGATGAGAAGAAATTTCTTCACACAGAGGGTGGTGAATCTTTGGAATCCTCTGCCCCAGAGGGCTGTGGAGGCTCAGTCATTGGGTATATTCAAAACAAAAGTCGTGTAGGAATTACTAGCGGGGATGGGGTTATTGTCTCTGGCCAGTCAGAAGCCTCTGAGCAGCTGCAGAACCCCGTGCGGTTTCGAAGCGCTCCCCTCTTCCTGGCTCTGACCGCCGGACTTATTCGGTAGCGATGTAGACAGAAACAAGACTCGTGGTTGGGTGCAAAACAGGCCAGTATTTATTGAAACAAAAAGAAAACAACTTAAAATAATGAATACAACGCACCTGTGCTCGATACAGCACTTTTACTTAACACAGTTCACTTAACGTTTACTAAAGCACTATTTTGCTTAGTGCAACATTCTTTTACTTAAATACAGCACTTTTAATACAGTACACTCTTACTTAAATACAGCACTTTTAACTAGTGCAGCACTTTACTTCTCACAGTACTTAGTGTCTACTACAGCACTCTTCTGCTTAGTGCAACACTGTTACTTAAATACAGCACTTATAATACAGCTACTTGGTGTCCACTACAGCACTCTTCTGCTTAGTGCAACACTGTTACTTAATAGGGGAGGAGAAAATGTTAACAACGAGGGAAGATTGAATAAAATTACAGTTTAACAAGATTCCCCTTAATTCCCACCCCTTAATACCTATTCTAAATTGCCTTGTAATGGGCCAGAAAATGTATGCTCACCAGTGAAACGCCTGCTCCGTGCCCTTGCAGTCTTAAATTCTTCACTACCCCGAAAATGGAAATACCCCAGTGTTTAAAAGTAACTGCTGGTATTCCACTCCCTTGGGCGGGCTCCTGAGTAGTAGATGGGGCACAGAGGTGAGGCTGCAGAGAGAGAGAGATGGCTTCCTGAGAAGCTATCTTATACCCCATTTGGGGCCGAAATCGTCCCACCCAAATCTGGATGTATCTGGGCTAAACAAAAAGGGATCCAATGTCCCCATTGACTGTGATGGGTTTTGGATGAATTACCCATTTCCCTTGTGATGGGTTTTTGAATGTATTCCCATTCATCATGATGGGTTTGTATAGAGCTGTCTCGGTTTGAAAAAAACATGTCTATTTCCTTAATTGCTGAGTAAACAGCCTTTGGATGTTAGTGTAAACAAAGCCATTGTCCTGTGGTCACTGGAACCACAATTGATTGGCAGTCTCAAGTGGTTAATCCTTTGTGTCAACATTGTAGACTCTCTGTAAACAAACATCGATTGTCCTGCAGGGAAACTCCCCGAACTGCCTTTGATTGACAGTATGGACTCCATTGCTTCAGGGGCTGGGGTTCCTTCTAAATCCTTTTTCAGCCATCTTTGATTTTCCTTTTCATATGCACACAGTCTGTGTGGTGTCTTCTGCCACGAGGTCGGACAGCCATCTTTGATTATCCTTTTTCGCAGACACACACAGGTTGCCTTTCAAGTCCTTTTTGTCAGCCGTTGCTTTGAACAGAGATTGTCTTTTGTCTTCTGCCATGAGGTCTGATGGCCATTTTGATCCCTGGATTTTTAAAGGTATATTCTACCCAGGTATTCTTTAATCAAAAAAAATCAATCTTCGGAACAGTAGAAAATTTCAAAATTATTGTGAAATCCTACATTCGATACATTTCTGATTAGTAAGGGCATCAAGGGATATGGCGATAGCGCCGGTGAATGGAGTTGAGGCAGAAGATCAGCCATGATCTCATTGAATGGCAGAGCAGGCTCAAAGGGCCGAACAGTCTACTCCTGCTCCTATTTCTTATGTTCTTATGTTCTTATGTATCTAACCCGTGCTGAACCTGCCCTGGGAGTGTTTGATGGGTCAGTGTAGAGGAAGCTTTACTTTGTATTTAACCCGTGCTGTACCTGCTCTGGGAGTGTTTAATGGGACAGTGTAGAGGGAGCTTTACTCTGTATCTAACCCGTGCTGTACCTGCCCTGGGAGTGTTTGATGGGACAGTGTAGAGGGAGCTTTACTCTGTATCTAACCCGTGCTGTACCTGCCCTGGGAGTGTTTGATGGGACAGTGTAGAGGGAGCTTTACTCTGTATCTAACCCGTGCTGTAACTGCCCTGGGAGTGTTTGATGGGACAGTGTAGAGGGAGCTTTACTCTGTATCTAACCCGTGCTGTACCTGCTCTGGGAGTGTTTAATGGGACAGTGTAGAGGGAGCTTTACTCTGTATCTAACCCTGTGCTGTAACTGCCCTGGGAGTGTTTGATGGGACAGTGTAGAGGGAGCTTTACTCTGTATCTAACCCGTGCTGTACCTGCTCTGGGAGTGTTTAATGGGACAGTGTAGAGGGAGCTTTACTCTGTATCTAACCCGTGCTGTTCCTGCCCCGGGAGTGTTTGATGGGACAGTGTAGAGGGAGCTTTACTCTGTATCTAACCCGTGCTGTACCTGCCCTGGGAGTGTTTGATGGGACAGTGTAGAGGGAGCTTTACTCTGTATCTAACCCGTGCTGTACCTGCCCTGGGAGTGTTTGATGGGACAGTGTAGAGGGAGCTTTACTCTGTATCTAACCCGTGCTGTACCTGCCCTGGGAGTGTTTGATGGGACAGTGTAGAGGAAGCTTTACTCTGTATCTAACCCGTGCTGTACCTGCCCTGGGAGCGTTTGATGGGACAGTGTAGAGGGAGCTTTACTCTGTATCTAACCCGTGCTGTACCTGCCCTGGGAGTGTTTGATGGGACAGTGTAGAGGGAGCTTTACTCTGTATCTAACCCGTGCTGTACCTGCCCTGGGAGTGTTTGATGGGACAGTGTAGAGGGAGCTTTACTCTGTACCTAACCCGTGCTGTACCTGCCCTGGGAGTGTTTGATGGGGACAGTGTAGAGGGAGCTTTACTCTGTATCTAACCCGTGCTGTACCTGCCCTGGGAGTGTTTGATGGGGACAGTGTAGAGGGAGCTTTACTCTGTATCTAACCCGTGCTGTACCTGCCCTGGGAGTGTTTGATGGGACAGTGTAGAGGGAGCTTTACTCTGTATCTAACCCGTGCTGTACCTGCCCTGGGAGTGTTTGATGGGACAGTGTAGAGGGAGCTTTACTCTGTATCTAACCCGTGTTGTACCTGCCCTGGGAGTGTTTGATGGGACAGTGTAGAGGGAGCTTTACTCTGTATCTAACCCGTGCTGTACCTGCCCTGGGAGTGTTTGATGGGACAGTGTAGAGGGAGCTTTTCTCTGTATCTAGCCCCGTGCTGTAACTGTTCAGATTTCCACCACCCTTTGTGTGAAGACGTGCTTCCTGACATCACCCCTGAACGGCCTGGCTCTAATTTTAAGGTGATGCCCCCTTGTTCTGGACTCCCCCCACCAAAGCAAATAGTTTCTCTCCATCTATCCTATCTGCTCCTTTAATCGCCTCGTTTAGATCACCCCTTAATCTTCTATACTCGAGGCAATACAAGCAGAGTCTGTGCAACCTGTCCTCGCAATTTAACCCTTTTAACCCCAGTATGATTCTGGTGAATCTGGGCTGCTCCCCCTCCGAGGCCAATATAGCCTTCCTGAGGTGCGGGGCCCAGAACTGAACGCAGTACTGTACGCCCACTCCCTCTCTCTGTAACCTCCTGCAGCCCCTACAACCCTCCGAGATCTCGGCGCTCCTCCAATTCTGGCCTCTTGCGCATCCCCCCGATTTTAATCGCTCCACCATTGGCGGCCGTGCCTTCAGCTGCCTGGGCCCTCAGCGCTGGAATTCCCTCCCTAAACCTCTCCGCCTCTCTCTCTCTTCATCTGTGACGCTCCTTAAAACCGATCTCTTTGATCAAGCTTTTTGGTCTCCTGTCCTAATATCTCCTTATGTGGCTCGGTGTCAAATTTCAATTGGATAAATACTTGAAATGGAAACATGTGCAGGGTAATGGGGAAAGAGCGGGGCAGAGGAGAGGAACTAATTGGCCTTTATTACAAGAGGAATTGAGTATAAGAGTAAAGACGTCTTACTGCAATTCTATAGGGCCCTGGGGAGACCACACCTGGAGTATTCTGGACAGTTTTGGTCTCCTTACCTAAGGAAGGATATACTTGCCATAGAGGGAGTGCAACGAAGGTTCACCAGACTGGTTCCTGGGATGGGGGGATTGTCCTATGAGGACAGACTAGGCCTATAGGGGCAGAAATTCAGTTGTTTGCGCCTCCCGTTATCGCCTTAAGAGGGCGCTAATGGGGCGTAAAGCAACTAGCGCCCGGGCACGGCGATGTTTGCGCCTCTCGCGAAATTAACTAGATATTTTGCGGCGGCGCTAAACACTACCGCCACGATCTCTTGCGCCGGCAGATCGTGACGTCAGTCGAGTGCGCAACGCCCCGGTAGCGCCCCGGACCGGATATTGAGTGGCGCCCCCTGCCTTACCGCCTGCCGCTAGCAACGACAGGTTGAGGGGAACGTTTTGCAGTCTGGTAGGGACTGAGGGAGCGCTATTTAAAGGCGACCGCTTCCTGCCTTTTATTGTTGGTGACATTTTTGCACCACACATTCTGAGAGAGAGAGAGAGAGACTTCTGGAGAGATTCAACGCTGTGTGAAGGAGTTTTGGGCACTGAGCAACACTTTGCAGGTTGATTTTGATTTGCCCTTCCTTGCTTCGCCAGCGTCCTAAGGTAGCGCTTCACTCCTCGGCCTTTGCGTCTTAAGACAGGTGTGAAGCGCCTGATTTAGCGCTCCAATCACCTCCAGCGGCGATAAAAGCCAAGTTTGCTGTCGGAGGCGATAATTAGCGCCAGGCGCTGAACTTTGCGCACGGCCGATAACGCGCCCCAAAAGGGGCGATAGCGAATTTCTCCCCCATATTCTCTAGAGTTAGGAAGAATGAGAGGTGATCTCATTGAAACATACAAAATTTTAACGGGGCTTGACAGGGAGGTTGTTTCCCCTGGCTGGGGGGTGTAGAAGCAGGGGTCACAGTCTCAGAATAAGGGGTCGGCCATTTAGGACTGAGATGAGGAGGAATTTCTTCACTCAGAGGGTGGTGAATCTTTGGAATTCTCTGCCCCAGAGGGCTGTGGAGGCTCAGTCGTTGAGTATATTCAAGACAGAGATCGATAGATTGTTGGATATTAAGGGAACCCAGGGATATGGGGATTGTTCAGGAAAGTGAGGTCGACGATCTGCCACGATCTTATTAAATGACGGAGCAGGCTCGAGGGGCCGAATGGCCGACTCCTGCTCCTATTTCTTATGATCTTATGTTAATTGGACATCTCTACCAATAGAGCCGGCACACGCATGATGGGCCAATTGGCCTCCTTCTGTGCCCTTTGATTCTACGATTGCGCTCCTGTGAAGCACCTTAGGATGTTTTTACTTTTTTTAAATTCGCTTATGGGGTGTGGGTGTTGCTGGCAAGGCCGGCATTTATTGCCCATCCCTAGTTGCCCTTGAGAAGGTGGCGGTGAGCCGCCTTCTTGAACCGCTGCAGTCCGTGGGGTGAAGGTACTCCCACAGTGCTGTTAGGGAGGGAGTTCCAGGATTTTGACCCAGCGGCGATGAAGGAACGGCGATATATTTCCAAGTCAGGATGGTGTGTGACTTGGAGGGGAACTTGGAGGTGGTGGTGTTCCCATGCACCTGCTGCCCTTGTCCCTCTAGGTGGAAGAGGTCGCGGGTTTGGGAGGTGCTGCCGAAGAAGCCTTGGCGAGTTGCTGCATTGCATCTTGTAGATGGTACACACTGCAGCCACGGTGCGCCGGTGGTGGAGGGAGTGAATGTTTAAGGTGGTGGATGGGGTGTCAATCAAGCGGGCTGCTTGTCCTGGATGATATCGAGCTTCTTGAGTGTTGTTGGAGCTGCACTCATCCAGGCAAGTGGAGAGTATTCCATCACACTCCTGACTTGTGCCTTGTAGATGGTGGAAAGGCTTTGGGAAGTCAGGAGGTGAGACACTCGCCGCAGAATTCCCAGCCCGATACCTACTCTTGTTGCCAACGGTGCCTCACTACATGAAAAGAATCTCCAGCATGCCGCTGAGGATAAACACCAGCGCCGTAAGGAGAGACAACAACTTAAGAAGACCCATACTCCAGTCACTACCAATAGTCTTACATGCCCACACTGTAGTAGAGTCTGTGGTTCTCGGATTGACCTCCACAGCCACCTGAAGACCCACAAGTAGATGACTGATGAAGGACATACCACACTCGAATACGAGTGGTCGCCGATGATGATGATGATTTATGTGGCTGGTCCAGTTAAGTTTCTGGTCAATGGTGACCCCCAGGATGTTGATGGTTGGGGATTCGGCGATGGTAATACCATTGAATGTCAAGGGGAGGTGGTTAGACTCTCGCTTGTTGGAGATAGTCATTGCCTGGCACTTCTGTGGCGTGAATGCTACCTGCCACTTCTCAGCCCAAGCCTGAACGTCGTCCAGGTCTTGTTGCATGCGGGCATGGACTGCTTCATTATCTGAGGAGTTGTGAATGGCGCTGAACACTGTGCAGTCGTCAGCAAGCATCCCCATTTCTGACCTTATGTTGGAGGGAAGGTCATTGATGAAGCGGCTGAAGATGGTTGGGCCTCGGACACTGCCCTGAGGAACTCCTGCAGCGATGTCACAAAGGAGGACACAAATAAGCTCCCAGAGATGTCGGGGAACATAGGGTCTAATGAGAGGGAGGAACTGAATGAAATCAGTATTTGTCGGGAAATGGTGTTAGGGAAATGGACGGGATTGAAGGCCGATAAATCCCCAGGGCCTGATAATCTACATCCTAGGGTACTTAAGGAAGTGGCCCTGGAAATAGTAGATGCATTGCTGGTCATCTTCCAAAATTCTATAGACTCTGGAACAGTACCCATGGATTGGAGGGTAGCTAATGTTACCCCACTATTTAAAAAATGTGGTAGAGAGTAAATGGGGAATTATAGACCGGTAAGCCTGACATCGGTAGTGGGGAAAATGCTAGAGTCCATTATAAAAGATGTAAGCAGAGCACTTGGAAAACAGTGACAGGATCGGACAAAGTCAACATGGATTTACAAAAGGTAAATCGTGCTTGACTAATCTACTGGAATTTTTTGAGGATGTAACTGGTAGAATAGATAAGGGAGAACCAGTGGATGTGGTGTATTTGGACTTTCAGAAGGCTTTCGATAAGGTCCCGCATAAGAGATTAGCGTGTAAAGTTAAAGCACATGAGATTGGGGGTAAGGTACTGACTTGGATAGAGAACTGGTTGGCAGACAGGAAGCAAAGAGTTGGAATAAACGGGTCTTTTTCCGAGTGGCAGGCAGTGATTAGTGGGGTACCACAGGGATCGGTCCTAGGACCCCAGCTATTCACAATATATATTAATGATCTAGACGAGGGAACTACATGTAATATCTCCAAATTTGCAGACAACACAAAGCTGGGTGGGCGTGTGTGCTGTGAGGAGGATGCCGAGAAACTCCAGTATGATTTGACAGGTTGGGTGATTGGGCAGATGTATGGCAGATGCAGTATAATGTGGATAAATGCGAGGTTATCCACTTTGGTGGCAAAAAGAGGAAGGCAGATTATTATCTGAATGGCAATAGATTGGGAGAAGGGGAAGTGCAACGAGACCTGGGTGTCCTTTTGCACCAGTCGCTGAAGGTAAGCATGCAGGTGCAGCAGGCGGTTAAGAAGGCAAATGTTATGTTGACCTTCATAGCAAGAGGATTCGAGTACAGGAACAAGGATGTCTTGCTGCAGTTGTACAGGGCCTTGGTGAGACCACACCTTGAGTATTGTGTGCAGTTTTGGCCGCCTTATCTGAGGAAGGATGTTCTTAACCATAGAGGGAGTGCAGCGAAGATTCACCAGACTGATACCTGGGATGGCAGGAATGACATATGAGGAGACATTGGGTCGATTGGGCTTATATTCGCTGGAGTTCAGAAGAATGAGAGGGGATCTCATTGAACTTATAAAATTCTAACAGGACTAGACAGACTAGATGCAGGAAGGATGTTCCCGATGGCCGGGGAGTCCAGAACCAGGGGTCACAGTCTAAAGATAAGGGGTAAGCCATTTAGGACAGAGATGAGGTGGAATTTCTTCACCCAGAGAGTGGTGAACATTTGGAATTCTCTACCACAAAAGGCAGTAGAGGCCAATTCATTAAATATATTCAAGAAGGAGTTAGATATATTTCTTAAGGCTAAAGGGATCAAGGGGTATGGGGAGAAAGCAGGGACAGGGTACTGAATTTGGATGATCAGCCATGATCTCATTGAATGGCGGAGCAGGCTCAAGGGGCCGAATGGCCTACTCCTGCTCCTATCTTCTATGTTTCTATGTTTCTATGTCCTGTGGCTGTGATGATTGACCTTCAACCACCACAACCATCTTCCTTTGTGCTAGGTATGACTTCAGCCAGTGGAGCGTTTTCCCCCTGATTCCCATTGACTTCAGTTTTACTAGGGCTCCATGATGCCAGACTCGGTCAAATGCTGCCTTGATGTCAAGGGCAGTCGCTCTCACCTCACCTCTGGAATTCAGCTCCTTTGTCCATGTTTGGACCAAAGCTGTAATGAGGTTGGGAGCCGAGTGGTCTTGGCGGAACCCAAACTGGGCCTCAGTGAGCAGGTTATTGGTGAGTAAGTGCCGCTTGATAGCACTGTCGATGACACCTTTTATCACTTTGCTGATGATTGAGAGTAGACTGATGGGGCGGTAATTGGCTGTGTTGGATTTGTCCTGCTTTTTGTGGACAGGACATACCTGGGCAGTTTTCCTCATTGTCAGATAGATGCCAGTGTTGTAGCTGTACTGGAACAGCTTGGCTAGAGGCGCGGCTAGTTCTGGAGCACAGGTCTTCAGCACGATAGCTGGGATGTTGTCGGGGCCCATAGCCTTTGCTGTATCCAGTGTGCTCAGCCGTTTCTTGATATCACGTGGAGTGAATCGAATTGGCTGAAGCCTGCGTCTGTGATGGTGGGGATCTCAGGAGTAGGCCGATACGGTCCCTCAACACCTCCTCTCTGGTGAAGAAGGCCCAGCAGTGCCTATATTTCTTGAGGAGGCTGAAGGGATGTAATCTGTCACCCCTGATCCTCTCTAACTTTTACCGCTGCACTATAGAGAGCATCCTGACAAACTGTATCACGGTATGGTACGGCAGCTGTAGCTGCTATGACCGGAAAGCCCTGCAGCGGGTAGTCAAAACTGCCCAACGCATTACCGGCACCCGGCTACCGACCATAGAACATATATATCAGAAACGCTGCCTACGGAGGGCACGGTCCATCATCAAAGACCCTACCCACCCCAGCCACAGTCTGTTCGCCCTCCTGCCATCTGGGAGACGCTACAGATGCATTCGCACCCGTACGACCAGATTTAGGAACAGCTTCTTTCCCAGGGCTGTCATCCTACTGAACTCCACAAATAAACACTAAAGCCTGCACATCTGCCAATGCACTTTATTATGGTCATATTTATGCTAATATATATGTACAAATGTATGTTGAAATGTTTAAGTGTCCTAATCCAAATTGTACACTCTCGGGAGCCGCAAGCCTACATTTCGTTGTACTGCACTTGTGCACTAACAATGACAATAAAAGTTGATTTGATTTGATTTGATTTGATTTGATTTTGATTTGATTTGATTTGATGCATCATCCACTCGGCACTTCTGGCTGAAGATGGTTGCAAACACTTCAGCCTTGTCTTTTGCACTCACGTGCTGGGCTCCACCATCATTGAGGATGGGGATATTCATGGAGCCTCCTCCTCCCGTTAGTTGTTTAATGCTCCACCACCATTCACAACTGGATGTGGCAGGACTGCAGAGCTTTGATCTGATCCGTTGGTTGTGGGATCGCTTGGCCCTGTCTATAGCATGCTGCTTCCACTTTTTAGCATGCATGTAGTCCTGTGTTGCAGCTTCCCCAGGTTGGCACCTCATTTTTAGGTACGCCTGGTGCTGCTCCTGGCATGCTCTTCTACACTCCTCATTGAACCAGGGTTGGTTCCCTGGCTTGATGGTAATGGTAGCGTGAGGGATGTGCTGGGCCATGAGGTTACAGATTGTGGTGGAATACAATTCTGCTGCTGATGGCCCACAGCGCCTCATGGATGCCCAGTTTTGAGCTGCTAGATCTGTTCTGAATCTATCCCATTTAGCACGGTGGTAGTGCCACACAACACGATGGAGGGTGTCCTCAGTGTGAAGACGGGACTTCATCTCCACAATGACTGTGCGGTGGTCACTGCTACCAATACTGTCATGCACAGATGCATCTGCGACAGGTAGATTGGTGAGGACGAGGTCAAGTAGGTTTTTCCCTCGTGTTGGTTCACTCACCACCTGTCGCAGACCCAGACTGGCAGCTATGCCCTTCAGGACTCGGCCAGCTCGGTCAGTAGTGGTGCTACTGAGCCACTCCAGGCGCTATATAAATGCAAGCGGTTGTCAATGGTGGGGGAATTCGTCGATGCTCATGCCATTGAAAGTCTCTAACAATTCCTCTCCTGTTAAAGGTTGGCCTCCAGACTCCTCCGACTGGGCAGCGGGGGGAAACGAGCGGAGCCGGCCGTGGAGCGCGCACGGCAATGGGAGCCGCAGGACGGCGAGACGAAGGAGCTGGTCTGGGAGCTGCGGGAGAGGCTGAGGGAGCTGGAGAGGTCGGACGAGAAGCTGAGGGACAGGAGCCTGGGGAGCAGGGGATGGACGCTAGCCCAGGGAGACCGCAGGAACCCATACAGCCACGTCCTGTCTCGCACGGACACGGGACGAGGGACGGGCAATGCGGAGAAGCTCAAGAGAGGTACGAACCACCCCCTAACACCCCGTGCTGTACCTGCCCTGGGGAGTGTTTGATGGGACAGTGTAGAGGGAGCTTTACTCTGTATCTAACCCGTGCTGTACCTGCCCTGGGAGTGTTTGATGGGACAGTGTAGAGGGAGCTTTACTCTGTATCTATCCCGTGCTGTACCTGCCCTGGGAGTGTTTGATGGGACAGCGTAGAGGGAGCTTTACTCTGTATCTAACCCGTGCTGTACCTGCCCTGGGAGTGTTTGATGGGACAGTGTAGAGGGAGCTTTACTCTGTATCTAACCCGTGCTGTACCTGCCCTGGGAGTGTTTGATGGGACAGTGTAGAGGGAGCTTTACTCTGTATCTAACCCGTGCTGTACCTGCCCTGGGAGTGTTTGATGGGACAGTGTAGAGGGAGCTTTACTCTGTATCTAACCCGTGCTGTACCTGCCCTGGGAGTGTTTGATGGGACAGTGTAGAGGGAGCTTTACTCTGTATCTAACCCGTGCTGTACCTGCCTTGGGAGTGTTTGATGGGACAGTGTAGAGGGAGCTTTACTCTGTATCTAACCCGTGCTGTATCTGCCTTGGGAGTGTTTGATGGGACAGTGTAGAGGGTGCTTTACTCTGAATCTAACCCGTGCTGTACCTGCCCTGGGAGTGTTTGATGGGGCAGTGTAGAGGGAGCTTTACTCTGTATCTAACCCGTGCTGTACCTGCCCTGGGAGTGTTTGATGGGACAGTGTAGAGGGAGCTTTACTCTGTATCTAACCCGTGCTGTACCTGCCCTGGGAGTGTTTGATGGGACAGTGTAGAGGGAGCTTTACTCTGTATCTAACCCGTGCTGTACCTGCCCTGGGAGTGTTTGATGGGACAGTGTCGAGGGAGCTTTACTCTGTATCTAACCCGTGCTGTACCTGCCCTGGGAGTGTTTGATGGGACAGTGTAGAGGGAGCTTTACTCTGTATCTAACCCATGCTGTACCTGCCCTGGGAGTGTTTGATGGGACAGTGTAGAGGGAGCTTTACTCTGTATCTAACCCGTGCTGTACCTGCCCTGGGAGTGTTTGATGGGACAGTGTAGAGGGAGCTTTACTCTGTATCTAACCCGTGCTGTACCTGCCCTGGGAGTGTTTGATGGGACAGTGTAGAGGGAGCTTTACTCTGTATCTAACCCGTGCTGTACCTGCCCTGGGAGTGTTTGATGGGGACAGTGTAGAGGGAGCTTTACTCTGTATCTAACCCATGCTGTACCTGCCCTGGGAGTGTTTGATGGGACAGTGTAGAGGGAGCTTTACTCTGTATCTAACCCGTGCTGTACCTGCCCTGGGAGTGTTTGATGGGACAGTGTAGAGGGAGCTTTACTCTGTATCTAACCCGTGCTGTAACTGCCCTGGGAGTGCTTGATTGGACAGTGTAGAGGGAGCTTTACTCTGTATCTAACCTGTGCTGTACCTGCCCTGGGAGTGTTTGATGGGACAGTGTAGAGGGAGCTTTACTCTGTATCTAACCCCGTGCTGTCCCTGCCCTGGGAGTGTTTGATGGGGACAGTGTAGAGGGAGCTTTACTCTGTATCTAACCCGTGCTGTACCTGCCCTGGGAGTGTTTGATGGGACAGTGTAGAGGGAGCTTTACTCTGTATCTAACCCGTGCTGTACCTGCCTTGGGAGTGTTTGATGGGGACAGTGTAGAGGGAGCTTTACTCTGTATCTAACCCATGCTGTACCTGCCCTGGGAGTGTTTGATGGGACAGTGTAGAGGGAGCTTTACTCTGTATCTAACCCGTGCTGTACCTGCCCTGGGAGTGTTTGATGGGACAGTGTAGAGGGAGCTTTACTCTGTATCTAACCCGTGCTGTAACTGCCCTGGGAGTGTTTGATTGGACAGTGTAGAGGGAGCTTTACTCTGTATCTAACCTGTGCTGTACCTGCCCTGGGAGTGTTTGATGGGACAGTGTAGAGGGAGCTTTACTCTGTATCTAACCCCGTGCTGTCCCTGCCCTGGGAGTGTTTGATGGGGACAGTGTAGAGGGAGCTTTACTCTGTATCTAACCTGTGCAGTACCTGCTCTGGGAGTGTTTGATGGGACAGTGTAGAGGGAGCTTTATCCTGTATCTAACCTGTGCTTTACCTGCCCTGGGAGTGTTTGATGGGACATTGTTCTAAGCCTGTGTTTGACCCATGTTCGACTCGTGTTTGACGCATGTTTTATGCGTGCTGTAGGCTTGAGGCTGCGAGCCCCGGAGCTGGGAGCGAGGAGAGGGACACAGACGGCGCCCGCTCGCTGCGGGCACGGGCCCCTGGAGGAAGCTTACTCCGAGATCAGGCGACTGTGAGTGGGGAGCGACGTCGGGGTCGAATTAATGGGTTCCGGAACGCCAACCCAGTTCATGTAGCTATATTGGATTTATTAACTCCGCGAGTCGGGGGTGGGGGGAAGTGCGACTCCGCGAGGGGGACCGAGCTCCGCGAGGGGTACAAGGGCTCCATCTCCTCCCTCCAGGCGAGCTCACTCCAGGATGATTTGGACAGGTTGGCTGATTGGGCAGAAGCATGGCAGATGCAATATAATGTGGATAAATGCGAGGTTATCCACTTTGGTGTCAAAAACAGGAAGGCAGATTATTATCTGAATGGCAATAGATTGGGAGAAGGGGAAGTGCAAAGAGACCTGGGTGTCCTTGTGCACCAGTCGCTGAAGGTAAGCATGCAGGTGCAGCAGGCGGTTAAGCAGGCAAATGGTATGTTGGCCTTCATAGCGAGAGGATTCGAGTACAGGAACAAGGATGTCTTGCTGCAGTTGTACAGGGCCTTGGTGCGACCACATCTTGGGTATTGTGTGCAGTTTTGGTCGCCTTATCTGAGGAAGGATGTTCTTGCCATGGAGGGAGTGCAGCGAAGATTCACCAGACTGATACCTGGGATGGCAGGAATGACGTATGAGGAGAGATTGTGTCGATTGGGCTTATACTCACTGGAGTTTAGAAGAATGAGAGGGGATCTCATTGAAACTTATAAAATTCTAACAGGACTAGACACAGGAAGGATGTTCCCGATGGCGGGGGAGTCCGGAACCAGGGGTCACAACCTAAGGATAAGGGGTAAGCCATTTAGGACAGAGATGAGGAGGAATTTCTTCACCCAGAGAGTGGTGAACCTGTGGAATTCTCTACCACAGAAGGTAGTAGAGGCCAATTCATTAAATATATTCAAGAAGGACTTGGATATGTTTCTTAAGGCTAAAGGGATCAAGGGATATGGGGAGAAGGCAGGGACAGGGGTACTGAATTTGGATGATCAGCCATGATCGCATTGAATGGCGGAGCAGGCTCGAGGGGCCGAATGGCCTACTCCTGCTCCTATCTTCTATGTTTCTATGTTTCTACACGGACCGACGCTGTCACCTTGTGTTTTCCAGGGAGGCTGTGGTCGGAAGCCAGGTGGACCCCGGGCTGGAGGGCCTCCGCGACGAGCTGCGGGAGAAAGCCCGCCAGCACGAGGAGGTGTTGCTGGAGCTACGGCGACACCAGGCTGCGGAGCACAGGTAACAGCGGAGACGCCCCCCACACACACGGAGCAGGAAAGTCCCAGGCTCCATCCCCGGCCTGTGCTGAGTTGCACAATATTTAAGCAAGAAAGACTTGCATAGATACATAGAAGATAGGAGCAGGAGTAGGCCATTCGGCCCTTCGTGCCTGCTCCGCCATTTAATGAGATCATGGCTGATCCTTTAATTCAGTATCCCGTCCCCGCCTTCTCTCCGTAACCCTTAACCCCTTTTGCCCGTAGAAATATATCTAATTCCCTCTTAAATATATTTAATGAGTTGGCGTACACTGCCCTCTGTGGCAATGAGTTCCACAGGTTCACCACTCTCTGAGTGAAGAAATTCCCCCTCATCTCTGTCCTAAATGGTTTAGCCCTTATCCTTAAATTATGTCCTCTAGTTCTGTTCTCACCCGCCAAGGGAAACATTCCTTCTGCATCCAGTCTGTCTAGACCTGTCAGAATTTTATACACTTCTATGAGGTCCCCTCTCAATCTTCTAAACTCCAGTGTGTACATCCCTAAACTACATAGTCTCTCCTCATAGGTCATTCCCGCCATTCCTGGTATCAGCCTGGTGAATCGCCGCTGCACCCCCTCCATGGCAAGAACATCCTTCCTCAGATGAGGCGACCAAAACTGTACACAGTACTCGAGGTGTGGTCTCACCAGTGCCCTGTACAGCTGCAGCAAGGTATCCCTGTTCCTGTATTCTAACCCTTTTGCTATGAAGGCCAGCATACCGTTTGCCTTCTTGACCGCCTGTTGCACCTGCATGCTCGCCTTCAGTGACTGGTGTACAAGAACACCCAGGTCTCTCTGTACTTCCCCCTCTCCCAATCTATTGCCATTTAAATAATAATTTGCCCTCCCGTTCCTGCACCCAAGGTGGATAACTTCGCACTTGTCCACATTATAGTGCATCTGCCATTTATCCGCCCAATCGCCCAGTCTGTCCAAATCGCTCTGGAGCTTCCTGGTCTCTTCCTCTGAGCCCACCCCACCTCCTAGTTTAGTGTCGTCTGCAAATTTGGAAATGCTGCATCCGACTCCCTGATCCAGGTCATTAATGTAAATTGTGAACAGCTGGGGGCCCAGGACAGATCCCTGTGGTACCCCACTTGTTACTGCCTGCCATTCAGAAAATGAGCCGTTTATTCCAACTCTCTGTTTTCTATCTGACAGCCAGTTCCCTATCCACGCCAAAACTTTCCCCTTTATCCCATGAGCCTCAATTTTCCATGCTAATCTTTTATGTGGGACCTTATCGAAGGCCTTTTGGAAGTCCAGGTACACCACATCTACTGGCTCTCCCCCATCTATTCTACCAGTTACTCCCTCAAAAAATTCCAATAGATTAGTCAAGCACGATTTACCCTTTGTAAATCCATGTTGACTCTGTCCTATCCTGTCCCCATTTGCTAAGTGCTCCGCTATTTCATCCTTAATGATGGACTCCAGCATTTTGCCCACAACTGATGTAAGGCTTACAGGTCTGTAATTACCTGCTTTTTCCCTACCCCCCTTTTTGAATAGTGGGGTAACGTTAGCTACCCTCCAATCCATCGGCACTGTTCCCGAGTCTAATGAATTCTGAAAAATCATCCTTAGTGCATCCGCTATCTCTAGGGCCACCTCCTTCAGTACCCTAGGATGCATGTTATCAGGCCCTGGGGATTTGTCCACCTTCAATCCCTTTAGCTTCCTTAACACCATATCCTTAGAGATATTGATTTGCGTCAGTTCCTCCTTTGCCAATGTCCCTATTTTTCCCGATATCCCTCTGGGTAATGACTTGCATTTCTATAGCGCCTTTCACGTCCGCCAGACGTCTCAAAGCGCTTTACAACCAATGAGTTACTGTTCTGCCTTATAATTGCAGGAGTTTCATTTTGTTGCCGCCAGTAGGTGGCAGTAAATGGAAATGGCCAGTAGGGTCACTCAGCAGGAAGTAGTATAGTGATAGCAAACAAAGAGGTCACATCAGCATGGAGTGTGCTGCAAGTTAGTCTGCTGTAATCTTACATTGCTAAGCCTTCGAAAGCATTGCCTTTTTACTCCAACCCAATACAACTGATTTGTATTGTTTCATAGACCTCATGCAAGTGTGGCATCATTAAACACCAGAGCTTGGACGCTACATCCTGACTCCCATGTCGTTATTGAAAGGAGTTTGGCTGGCTGTCTAACTGCGTACAGACACATACACGTAGGGAGGTGTTGAAGTGCCTTACTTCTTAGCTCTGGGTAATGACTCAATACACTCTTGGATTCATCAGACGGACAGGCCTTTTATTTCACTTGCAAGGGCAATCAGCACCTCCACTCAAGGGGCGAGGCTACTATTCCAATGATACAGCGTAAGCGTTCCATATTTATACAGTGTAACAAACAAGTTTGATTGACATTCCTTTGTTCCTCTATCAGGATACATTTTAGATTAATCATCAGGTATTAATGACATATTGACAGAAGGATCCTGGACACATAAGTCAACCGTTAATCTATAACAGGGCATGAATCGTGTAACCGGAGGTCCTCTTTAATCTTAATCATGTATTGGGAGGCTAGGTTTGCTTACGGTCACAAGTTGTCAGGTCACTGGGTACTTCAAAGGAACCCATTGTTTCACTTCTACATTCTCATTAGGTGGGCAGACATCTGTTCTTGGCTGTAATCTAAGTACGTGCAATAGCTCTAGTTACACATCGACTCTTGACCGGTGTCAAGTCTGAAAACTTTTACCCAGCAAGCACCTGAAATTAACCCCTTATAATATGTAGATTTCCTCAGAGGACAGTACAGTTACTTTGGGGGAAAAATTCAGCGTCGCCCCATTTGGGGCGCCGTTATCGGCCATGCGCAAAGTTTAGCGCCTGGCGCTAATTATCGGCTCCGACGGCAAACTTGGCTTTTATCGCCCCTGGAGGTGATTGGAGCGCTAAATCAGGTGCTTCACACTTGTTTTTGTCAGGGTTGGGGAGCCACGGGGCCGTGTAGATACGGGGCCGTGCCCTCCGGGCAAGGTAGGTTCTGGACCCAAGTGCAGAAACCAGGCTAAAGGCAGGTATACAATCTTAAGGAACAGTACTTTATTCATTACTTAACTAGATTCACACATAACCAGATTCATACAAGAACACAACAGCATACGTAAGAACTCGAGACAGGAAAACACATCATACATAGAACTCGAGAGAAGAACAATATACATAGAACTCGAGACAAGTTACAAAACGGCTAGTCAAGAATAGGAACTCAGGACAGCTTCCATGAGGCATCATACTTGTCCATACTGAGCTGGGATAAGCTTACCACAAGCGCAACCAGCTTGCCGAGACGTGACTCGAGACAAGCTATCACGAGGGGCTGCCGCAGGGGTAACAGGCTTCTCAAGAGCTCAAGACAAGCGCCAGCATGGCAACACGCCAGTCCAGACAAGCACCTTATCAAGACTCTTAAATACAGAGCTCGAGAGAACCATGGCACCCAGCTAATTAAAGCCAGGAGCCACAGAGCAAAGGCTAGTCCCTAGTTACCCGGTTAGGACTGAGCAAGGAATGAAACAACCACAGATCTTATATACCAAGAAAACCAGGTGCAACCCATAAACAGCTAACAGGCCGTTTAAGAATTAACACAGGAGGCTAGGAACAATTAACAAAGGGCTGGATCCAAACAAGTGAGGGTGCCATCTAGAGGCTACAGAATGAACTGACTGGCACCCTCACAGTTTTAAGGTGCAAAGGCCGAGGAGCGAGGCGCTACCTCAGAGCGCTGGCGAAGCAAGGAAGGGCAAATCAAAATGAACCTGCAAAGTGCTGCTCAGTACTCAAAACTCCTTCACACAGCATTGAATCTCTCCAGAAGTCTCTCTCTCTCTCTCTCTCAGAATGCGTGGTGCAAAAATATCACCCCAAAGAAAAGGCAGGAAGCGGCCGCCTTTAAATAGCGCTCCCCCAGTCCCTTCCAGACTGCATAACGCTCCCCTCAACCTGTCGTTGCTAGCGGCAGGCGGTAAGGCTGGGGGCGCCACTCAATATCTGGTCCGGGGCGCTACCGGGGCGTTGCGCACTCGACTGACGTCACGATCTGCCGGCGCAGGAGATCTTGGCGGTAGTGTTTAGCGCCGCCGCAAAAATGTCTAGTTAATTTCGCGAGCGGCGCAGACATCGCCGTGCCCGGGCGCCAGTTGCTTTGCGCCCCATTAGCGCCCTCTTAAGGCGCCAACAGGAGGTGCAAACAACTGCATTTTTCCCCCTTTATATGTAATAAAAACAAAAAATGCTGGAGATACTCAGCAGGTCAGGCAGCATCTGCGAAGCGAGAAACAGAGTTAACGTTTCAGGTCGATGACCTTTCGGCAGAACTGGAAGAAAGCCGGAAATGGAACAGATTTTTAAGCAAGGGTAGGGGCTGGGAAAGGGGGGAGGGGATGAAAGAACAAAAGGGAAGGCCTGTGATAGGATAGAAGGCAGGAGAGGCTAAGAGACATTAAGAGATATTCAAGGCGAGCGGAGATGGTAACGGGACAGGTAAAGAGACAAAGGATGGCTCTGGATGAAGTGTAAATTGCGCTGGCAGAATGAAAGACAGCTGCCCTGTGGGAGAGAAGAACAGGAGGCACAAACAAAAAGTGCGGATAATAATAAATATATATATGATAGGGGCCGAGGTTATGATCTGAAATTATTGAACTCTATGTTGAGCCCAGAAGGCTGTAAAGTGCCTAATCGAAAGATGAGGGGCTGTTCCTCGAGCTATATTAACGATTTGGACGAAGGGTGCAACATATCCAAGTTTGCCGATGATACAAAGATGGGAGGGAAAGCAGTGAGTGAGGAGGACATAAAAAACCTGCAAAAGGACATAGACAGGCTGAGTGAGTGGGCAGAGATTTGGCAGATGGAATATAATGTTGGAAAGTGTGAGGTTATGCACTTTGGCAGAAAAAAATCAAAGAGCAAGTTATTATCTAAATGGAGAGAAACTGCAAAGTGCTACAGTACAAAGGGATCTGGGGGTCCTGGTGCATGAAACACAAAAAGTTAGTATGCAGGTGCAGCAGGTGATCAGGAAGGCCAATGGAATCTTGGCTTTTATTGCAAGGGGGATGGAGTATAAAAACAGGGAAGTCTTGCTGCAGTTATACAGGGTACTGGTGAGGCCACACCTGGAATACTGCGTACAGTTTTGGTTTCCGTATTTAAGAAAAGATATACTTGCTCTCGAGGCGGTTCAGAGAAGGTTCGCTCGGTTGATTCCGGAGATGAGGGGGTTGACGTATGAGGAGAGGTTGAGTAGGTTGGGCGTCTACTCATTGGAGTTCAGAAGAATGAGAGGCGATCTTATCGAAACATATAAGATTGTGAGGGGGCTTGATCGGGTGGATGCGGTGAGGATGTTTCCACTGATGGGTGAGACTAGAACTAGGGGGCATAATCTTAGAAAAAGGGGCTGCCCTTTCAAAACTGAGATGAGGAGAAACTTCTTCACTCAGAGGGTAGTAAACCTATGGAATTTGCTACCCCAGAGAGCTGTGGAAGCTGCGACATTAAATAAATTTAAAATGGAGATAGACATTGTCCTAGCAGATAAGGGAATTAGGGGTTACGGGGAGCGGGCAGGGAAGTGGACGTGAGTCTAGATTCGGATCAGCCATGATCCTATTGAATGGCGGAGCAGGCCCGAGGGGCCGTATGGCCTACTCCTGCTCCTACTTCTTATGTTCTTACGCTGAGCTTCCGTGGAACAATGCAAGAGGCCGAGGACAGTGAGGTCCGAGTGGGAATGGGGCGGTGAATTAAAATGACAGGTGACCGGAAGCGCGGGGTCCCCCTTACGGACTGAACGGAGGTGTTCCGCAAAGCGGTCACCCAATCTGCGTTTGATCTCCCCAATGTAGAGGAGACCGCATCGTGAGCAGCGAATACAGTATACTAGACTGCAAGAAGTACAAGTAAATCGCTGTTTCACCTGGAAGTACTTTATGTAGTCACTGTTGTAATGTGGGAAACGCGGCAGCCAATTTGCGCACAGCAAGCTCCCACAAACAGCAACGTGATAATGACCGGATCATCTGTTTTTGTTATGTTGAGTGAGGGATAAATATTGGCCAGGACACTGGGGATAACTCCCCTGCTCTTCTTCGAAATAGTGCCACGGGATGTTTTTTGTCCACCTGAGAGCAGACGGGGCCTCGGTTTAATGTCTCGTCCAAAAGACGGCACCTCCGACAGTGCAGCACTCCCGCAGCACTGCACTGGGAGTGTCAGCCTAGATTTCTGTGCTCAAGTCTCTGGAGTGGGACTTGAACCCACAACCTTCGGACTCAGAGATGAGAGTGTGCAACCCACTGAGCCACGGCTGTCATGGAAACAGGCCCTTCGGCCCCACTGCTCCGTGCCGGTGTTTGTGCTCCACACCAGCCTCCTCCCACCCACTCTTCATCTCCCCCCATCAACACCAGCCTCCTCCCACCCCCTCTTCATCTCACCCCATCAACACCAGCCTCCTCCCACCCCTCTTCATCTCACCCCATCAACACCAGCCTCCTCCCACCCCTCTTCATCACCCCATCAACACCAGCCTCCTCCCACCCCTCTTCATCTCACCCCATCAACACCAACCTCCTCCCACCCCTCTTCATCACCCCATCAACACCAGCCTCCTCCCACTCCTCTTCATCACCCCATCAACACCAGCCTCCTCCCACCCCTCTTCATCTCACCCCATCAACACCAGCCTCCTCCCACCCCTCTTCATCTCACCCCATCAACACCAGCCTCCTCCCACCCCCTCTTCATCTCACCCCATCCACACCAGCCTCCTCCCACCCCTCTTCATCTCACCCCATCAACACCAGCCTCCTCCCACCCCTCCTCATCTCACCCCATCAACACCAGCCTCCTCCCACCCCTCTTCATCTCACCCCATCAACACCAGCCTCATCCCATCCCCTCTTCATCTCACCCCATCAACACCAGCCTCCTCCCACCCCCTCTTCATCTCACCCCATCAACACCAGCCTCCTCCCACCCCTCTTCATCTCACCCCATCAACACCAGCCTCCTCCCACCCCTCTTCATCTCACCCCATCAACACCAGCCTCCTCCCACCCCCTCTTCATCTCACCCCATCAACACCAGCCTCCTCCCACCCCTCTTCATCTCACCCCATCAACACCAGCCTCCTCCCACCCCTCTTCATCTCACCCCATCAACACCAGCCTCCTCCCACCCCTCTTCATCTCACCCCATCAACACCAGCCTCCTCCCACCCCCTCTTCATCTCACCCCATCAACACCAGCCTCCTCCCACCCCTCTTCATCTCACCCCATCAACACCAGCCTCCTCCCACCCCTCTTCATCTCACCCCATCAACACCAGCCTCCTCCCACCCCTCTTCATCTCACCCCATCAACACCAGCCTCCTCCCACCCCCTCTTCATCTCACCCCATCAACACCAACCTCCTCCCACCCCTCTTCATCTCACCCCATCAACACCAGCCTCCTCCCACCCCCTCTTCATCTCACCCCATCAACACCAGCCTCCTCCCACCCCCTCTTCATCTCACCCCATCAACACCAGCCTCCTCCCACCCCTCTTCATCACCCCATCAACACCAGCCTCCTCCCACCCCTCTTCATCTCACCCCATCAAAACCAGCCTCCTCCCACCCCTCTTCATCTCACCCCATCAACACCAGCCTACTCCAACCCCTCTTCATCTCACCCCATCAACACCAGCCTCCTCCCACCCCTCCTCATCTCACCCCATCCACACCATCCTCCTCCCACCCCTCTTTATCTCACCCCATCAACACCAGCCTCCTCCCACCCCCTCTTCATCTCACCCCATCAACACCAACCTCCTCCCACCCCTCCTCATCTCACCCCATCAACACCAGCCTCCTCCCACCCCTCTTTATCTCACCCCATCAACACCAGCCTCATCCCACCCCTCTTCATCTCACCCCATCAACACCAGCCTCCTCCCACCCCTCCTCATCTCACCCCATCAACACCAGCCTCCTCCCACCCCTCTTCATCTCACCCCATCAACACCAGCCTCATCCCACCCCCTCTTCATCTCACCCCATCAACACCAGCCTCCTCCCACCCCCTCTTCATCTCACCCCATCAACACCAGCCTCCTCCCACCCCTCTTCATCTCACCCCATCAACACCAGCCTCCTCCCACCCCTCTTCATCTCACCCCATCAACACCAGCCTCCTCCCACCCCCTCTTCATCTCACCCCATCAACACCAGCCTCCTCCCACCCCTCTTCATCTCACCCCATCAACACCAGCCTCCTCCCACCCCTCTTCATCTCACCCCATCAACACCAGCCTCCTCCCACCCCTCTTCATCTCACCCCATCAACACCAGCCTCCTCCCACCGCCTCTTCATCTCACCCCATCAACACCAGCCTCCTCCCACCCCTCTTCATCTCACCCCATCAACACCAGCCTCCTCCCACCCCTCCTCATCTCACCCCATCAACACCAGCCTCCTCCCACCCCTCTTCATCTCACCCCATCAACACCAGCCTCCTCCCACCCCCTCTTCATCTCACCCCATCAACACCAACCTCCTCCCACCCCTCTTCATCTCACCCCATCAACACCAGCCTCCTCCCACCCCCTCTTCATCTCACCCCATCAACACCAGCCTCCTCCCACCCCCTCTTCATCTCACCCCATCAACACCAGCCTCCTCCCACCCCTCTTCATCACCCCATCAACACCAGCCTCCTCCCACCCCTCTTCATCTCACCCCATCAACACCAGCCTCCTCCCACCCCCTCTTCATCTCACCCCATCAACACCAGCCTCCTCCCACCCCTCTTCATCTCACCCCATCAACACCAGCCTCCTCCCACCCCTCTTCATCTCACCCCATCAACACCAGCCTCCTCCCACCCCTCTTCATCTCACCCCATCAACACCAGCCTCCTCCCACCCCCTCTTCATCTCACCCCATCAACACCAGCCTCCTCCCACCCCTCTTCATCTCACCCCATCAACACCAGCCTCCTCCCACCCCTCCTCATCTCACCCCATCAACACCAGCCTCCTCCCACCCCTCTTCATCTCACCCCATCAACACCAGCCTCCTCCCACCCCCTCTTCATCTCACCCCATCAACACCAACCTCCTCCCACCCCTCTTCATCTCACCCCATCAACACCAGACTCCTCCCACCCCCTCTTCATCTCACCCCATCAACACCAGCCTCCTCCCGCCCCCTCTTCATCTCACCCCATCAACACCAGCCTCCTCCCACCCCTCTTCATCACCCCATCAACACCAGCCTCCTCCCACCCCTCTTCATCTCACCCCATCAACACCAGCCTCCTCCCACCCCTCTTCATCTCACCCCATCAACACCAGCCTACTCCAACCCCTCTTCATCTCACCCCATCAACACCAGCCTCCTCCCACCCCTCCTCATCTCACCCCATCCACACCATCCTCCTCCCACCCCTCTTTATCTCACCCCATCAACACCAGCCTCCTCCCACCCCCTCTTCATCTCACCCCATCAACACCAACCTCCTCCCACCCCTCCTCATCTCACCCCATCAACACCAGCCTCCTCCCACCCCTCTTTATCTCACCCCATCAACACCAGCCTCATCCCACCCCTCTTCATCTCACCCCATCAACACCAGCCTCCTCCCACCCCTCCTCATCTCACCCCATCAACAGCAGCCTCCTCCCACCCCTCTTCATCTCACCCCATCAACACCAGCCTCATCCCACCCCCTCTTCATCTCACCCCATCAACACCAGCCTCCTCCCACCCCCTCTTCATCTCACCCCATCAACACCAGCCTCCTCCCACCCCTCTTCATCTCACCCCATCAACACCAGCCTCCTCCCACCCCTCTTCATCTCACCCCATCAACACCAGCCTCCTCCCACCCCCTCTTCATCTCACCCCATCAACACCAGCCTCCTCCCACCCCTCTTCATCTCACCGCATCAACACCAGCCTCCTCCCACCCCTCTTCATCTCACCCCATCAACACCAGCCTCCTCCCACCCCTCTTCATCTCACCCCATCAACACCAGCCTCCTCCCACCGCCTCTTCATCTCACCCCATCAACACCAGCCTCCTCCCACCCCTCTTCATCTCACCCCATCAACACCAGCCTCCTCCCACACCTCCTCATCTCACCCCATCAACACCAGCCTCCTCCCACCCCTCTTCATCTCACCCCATCAACACCAGCCTCCTCCCACCCCCTCTTCATCTCACCCCATCAACACCAACCTCCTCCCACCCCTCTTCATCTCACCCCATCAACACCAGCCTCCTCCCACCCCTCTTCATCTCACCCCATCAACACCAGCCTCCTCCCACCCCCTCTTCATCTCACCCCATCAACACCAGCCTCCTCCCACCCCTCTTCATCACCCCATCAACACCAGCCTCCTCCCACCCCTCTTCATCTCACCCCATCAACACCAGCCTCCTCCCACCCCTCTTCATCTCACCCCATCAACACCAGCCTACTCCAACCCCTCTTCATCTCACCCCATCAACACCAGCCTCCTCCCACCCCTCTTCATCTCACCCCATCAACACCAGCCTCCTCCCACCCCCTCTTCATCTCACCCCATCAACACCAGCCTCCTCCCACCCCTCTTCATCACCCCATCAACACCAGCCTCCTCCCACCCCTCTTCATCTCACCCCATCAACACCAGCCTCCTCCAACCCCTCTTCATCTCACCCCATCAACACCAGCCTCCTCCCACCCTCTTCATCACCCCATCAACACCAGCCTCCTCCCACCCCTCTTCATCTCACCCCATCAACACCAGCCTCCTCCCACCCCCTCTTCATCACCCCATCAACACCAGCCTCCTCCCACCCCTCTTCATCTCACCCCATCAACACCAGCCTCCTCCCACCCCTCTTCATCTCAACCCATCAACACCAGCCTCCTCCCACCCCTCTTCATCTCACCCCATCAACACCAGCCTCCTCCCACCCCTCTTCATCTCACCCCATCAACACCAGCCTCCTCCCACCCCTCTTCATCTCAGCCCATCCACACCAGCCTCCTCCCACCCCTCTTCATCTCACCCCATCAACGCCAGCCTCCTCCCACCCCTCTTCATCTCACCCCATCAACACCAGCCTCCTCCCACCCCTCTTCATCTCACCCCATCAACACCAGCCTCCTCCCACCCCCTCTTCATCTCACCCCATCAACACTAGCCTCCTCCCACCCCTCTTCATCTCACCCCATCAACACCAGCCTCCTCCCACCCCTCTTCATCACCCCATCAACACATCCTCCTCCCTCCCCTCTTCATCACCCCATCAACACCAGCCTCCTCCCACCCCTCTTCATCACCCCATCAACACCAGCCTCCTCCCACCCCTCTTCATCTCACCCCATCAACACCAGCCTCCTCCCACCCCTCTTCATCACCCCATCAACACCAGCCTCCTACCACCCCTCTTCATTTCACCCCATCAACACCAGCCTCCTCCCACCCCTCTTCATCTCACCCCATCAACACCAGCCTCCTCCCACCCCTCTTCATCTCACCCCATCAACACCAGCCTCCTCCCACCGCTCTTCATCTCACCCCATCAACACCAGCCTCCTCCCACCCCTCTTCATCTCACCCCATCAACACCAGCCTCCTCCCACCGCTCTTCATCACCCCATCAACACCAGCCTCCTCCCACCCCTCTGCATCTCACCCCATCAACACCAGCTTCCTCCCACCCCTCTTCCTCTCACCCCATCAACACCAGCCTCCTCCCACCCCTCTTCATCTCACCCCATCAACACCAGCCTCCTCCCACCGCTCTTCATCACCCCATCAACACCAGCCTCCTCCCACCCCTCTTCATCTCACCCCATTAACACCAGCCTCCTCCCACCCCTCTTCATCTCACCCCATCAACACCAGCCTCCTCCCACCCCTCTTCATCACCCCATCAACACCAGCCTCCTCCCACCCCTCTTCATCTCACCCCATCAACACCAGCCTCCTCCCACCGCTCTTCATCACCCCATCAACACCAGCCTCCTCCCACCGCTCTTCATCACCCCATCAACACCAGCCTCCTCCCACCCCTCTTCATCTCACCCCATCAACACCAGCCTCCTCCCACCGCTCTTCATCACCCCATCAACACCAGCCTCCTCCCACCCCTCTTCATCTCACCCCATCAACACCAGCCTCCTCCCACCGCTCTTCATCACCGCATCAACACCAGCCTCCTCCCACCCCTCTGCATCTCACCCCATCAACACCAGCTTCCTCCCACCCCTCTTCATCTCACCCCATCAACACCAGCCTCCTCCCACCCCTCTTCATCTCACCCCATCAACACCAGCCTCCTCCCACCGCTCTTCATCACCCCATCAACACCAACCTCCTACCACCCCTCTTCATCTCACCCCATCAACACCAGCCTCCTCCCACCCCTTTTCATCTCACCCCATCAACACCAGCCTCCTCTCACCGCTCTTCATCACCCCATCAACACCAGCCTCCTCCCACCCCTCTTCATCCCACCCCATCAACACCAGCCTCCTCCCACCGCTCTTCATCACCCCATCAACACCAGCCTCCTCCCACCCCTCTGCATCTCACCACATCAACACCAGCTTCCTCCCACCCCTCTTCATCTCACCCCATCAACACCAGCCTCCTCCCACCCCTCTTCATCTCACCCCATCAACACCAGCCTCCTCCCACCCCTCTTCATCTCACCCCATCAACACCAGCCTCCTCCCACCCCTCTTCATCTCACCCCATCAACACCAGCCTCCTCCCACCGCTCTTCATCACCCCATCAACACCAACCTCCTCCCACCCCTCTTCATCTCACCCCATCAACACCAGCCTCCTCCCACCCCTCTTCATCTCACCCCATCAGCACCAGCCTCCTCCCACCGCTCTTCATCACCCCATCAACACCAGCCTCCTCCCACCCCTCTTCATCTCACCCCATCAACACCAGCTTCCTCCCACCGCTCTTCATCACCCCATCAACACCAGCCTCCTCCCACCCCTCTGCATCTCACCCCATCAACACCAGCTTCCTCCCACCCCACTTCATCTCACCCCATCAACACCAGCCTCCTCCCACCCCTCTTCATCTCACCCCATCAACACCAGCCTCCTCCCACCGCTCTTCATCACCCCATCAACACCAACCTCCTCCCACCCCTCTTCGTCTCACCCCATCAACACCAGCCTCCTCCCACCCCTCTTCATCTCACCCCATCAACACCAGCCTCCTCCCACCCCTCTTCATCTCACCCCGTCAACACCAGCCTCCTCCCACCCCTCTTCATCACCCCATCAACACCAGCCTCCTCCCACCCCTCTTCATCTCACCCCATCAACACCAGCCTCCTCCCACCCCTCTTCATCTCACCCCATCAACACCAGCCTCCTCCCACCCCTCTTCATCTCACCCCATCAACACCAGCCTCCTCCCACCCGTCTTCATCTCACCCCATCAACACCAGCCTCCTCCCACCCCTCTTCATCTCACCCCATCAACACCAGCCTCCTCCCACCCGTCTTCATCTCACCCCATCAACACCAGCCTCCTCCCACCCCTCTTCATCTCACCCCATCAACACCAGCTTCCTCCCACCCCACTTCATCTCACCCCATCAACACCAGCCTCCTCCCACCCCTCTTCATCTCACCCCATCAACACCAGCCTCCTCCCACCCCTCTTCATCTCACCCCATCAACACCAGCCTCCTCCCACCCCTCTTCATCTCACCCCATCAACACCAGCCTCCTCCCACCCCTCTTCATCACCCCATCCACACCAGCCTCCTCCCACCCCTCTTCATCTCACCCCATCAACACCAGCCTCCTCCCACCCCTCTTCATCTCACCCCGTCAACACCAGCCTCCTCCCACCCCTCTTCATCTCACCCCATCTACACCAGCCTCCTCCCACCCCTCTTCATCTCACCCCATCAACACCAGCCTCCTCCCACCCCTCTTCATCTCACCCCATCAACACCAACCTCCTCCCACCCCTCTTCATCTCACCCCATCAACACCAGCCTCCTCCCACCCCTCTTCATCTCACCCCATCAACACCAACCTCCTCCCACCCCTCTTCATCTCACCCCATCAACACCAGCCTCCTCCCACCCCTCTTCATCTCACCCCATCAACACCAGCCTCCTCCCACCCCTCTTCATCACCCCATCAACACATCCTGCTCCCAACCCCTCTTCATCTCACCCCATCAACACCAGCCTCCTCCCACCCCTCTTCATCACCCCATCAACAGCAGCCTCCTCCCACCCCCTCTTCATCTCACCCCATCCACACCAGCCTCCTCCCACCCCTCTTCATCTCACCCCATCAACACCAGCCTCCTCCCACCCCTCTTCATCACACCCCATCAACACCAGCCTCCTCCCACCCCTCTTCATCTCACCCCATCAAAACCAGCCTCCTCCCACCCCTCTTCATCTCACCCCGTCAACACCAGCCTCCTCCCACCCCTCTTCATCACCCCATCAACACCAGCCTCCTCCCACCCCTCTTCATCTCACCCCATCAACACCAGCCTCCTCCCACCCCTCTTCATCTCACCCCATCAACACCAGCCTCCTCCCACCCCTCTTCATCTCACCCCATCAACACCAGCCTCCTCCCACCCGTCTTCATCTCACCCCATCAACACCAGCCTCCTCCCACCCCTCTTCATCTCACCCCGTCAACACCAGCCTCCTCCCACCCCTCTTCATCTCACCCCATCTACACCAGCCTCCTCCCACCCCTCTTCATCTCACCCCATCAACACCAGCCTCCTCCCACCCCTCTTCATCTCACTCCATCAACACCAACCTCCTCCCACCCCTCTTCATCTCACCCCATCAACACCAGCCTCCTCCCACCCCTCTTCATCTCACCCCATCAACACCAACCTCCTCCCACCCCTCTTCATCTCACCCCATCAACACCAGCCTCCTCCCATCCCTCTTCATCTCACCCCATCAACACCAGCCTCCTCCCACCCCTCTTCATCACCCCATCAACAGCAGCCTCCTCCCACCCCCTCTTCATCTCACCCCATCCACACCAGCCTCCTCCCACCCCTCTTCATCACACCCCATCAACACCAGCCTCCTCCCACCCCTCTTCATCACCCCATCAACAGCAGCCTCCTCCCACCCCCTCTTCATCTCACCCCATCAACACCAGCCTCCTCCCACCCCTCTTCATCACACCCCATCAACACCAGCCTCCTCCCACCCCTCTTCATCTCACCCCATCAACACCAGCCTCCTCCCACCCCTCTTCATCTCACCCCATCAACACCAGCCTCCTCCCACCCCTCTTCATCTCACCCCATCAACACCAGCCTCCTCCCACCCCCTCTTCATCTCACCCCATCAACACCAGCCTCCTCCCACCCCTCTTCATCTCACCCCATCAACACCAGCCTCCTCCCACCCCTCTTCATCTCACCCCGTCAACACCAGCCTCCTCCCACCCCCTCTTCATCTCACCCCATCAACACCAGCCTCCTCCCACCCCTCTTCATCACCCCATCAACACCAGCCTCCTCCCACCCCTCTTCATCTCACCCCATCAACACCAGCCTCCTCCCACCCCTCTTCATCTCACCCCATCAACACCAGCCTCCTCCCACCCCTCTTCATCACCCCACCAACACCAGCCTCCTCCCACCCCTCTTCATCTCACCCCATCAACACCAGCCTCCTCCCACCCCTCTTCATCTCACCCCATCAACACCAGCCTCCTCCCACCCCTCTTCATCTCACCCCATCAACACCAGCCTCCTCCCACCCCTCTTCATCTCACCCCATCAACACCAGCCTCCTCCCACCCCTCTTCATCTCAACCCATCAACACCAGCCTCCTCCCACCACTCTTCATCTCACCCCATCAACACATCCTCCTCCCACCCCCTCTTCATCTCACCCCATCAACACATCCTCCTCCCACCCCTCTTCATCTCACCCCATCAACACCAGCCTCCTCCCACTCCTCTTCATCTCACCCCATCAACACCAGCCTCCTCCCACCCCTCTTCATCTCACCCCATCAACACCAGCCTTCTCCCACCCCTCTTCATCTCACCCCATCAACACCAGCCTCCTCCCACACCCTCTTCATCTCACCCCATCAACACCAGCCTCCTCCCACCCCTCTTCATCTCACCCCATCAACACCAGCCTCCTCTCACCCCTCTTCATCACCCCATCAACACCAGCCTCCTCCCACCCCTCTTCATCTCACCCCATCAACACCAGCCTCCTCCCACCCCTCTTCATCTCACCCCATCAACACCAGCCTTCTCCCACCCCTCTTCATCGCACCCCATCAACATCAGCCTCCTCCCACCCCCTCTTCATCTCACCCCATCAACACCAGCCTCCTCCCACCCCTCTTCATCTCACCCCATCAACACCAGCCTCCTCTCACCCTCTTCATCACCCCATCAACACCAGCCTCCTCCCACCCCTCTTCATCTCACCCCATCAACACCAGCCTCCTCCCACCCCTCTTCATCTCACCCCATCAACACCAGCCTCCTCCCACCCCTCTTCATCTCACCCCATCAAAACAACCTCCTCCCACCCCTCTTCATCTCACCCCATCAACACCAGCCTCCTCCCACCCCTCTTCATCTCACCCCGTCAACACCAGCCTCCTCCCACCCCTCTTCATCTCACCCCATCTACACCAGCCTCCTCCCACCCCTCTTCATCTCACCCCATCAACACCAGCCTCCTCCCACCCCTCTTCATCTCACCCCATCAACACCAACCTCCTCCCACCCCTCTTCATCTCACCCCATCAACACCAGCCTCCTCCCACCCCTCTTCATCTCACCCCATCAACACCAACCTCCTCCCAGCCCTCTTCATCTCACCCCATCAACACCAGCCTCCTCCCACCCCTCTTCATCTCACCCCATCAACACCAGCCTCCTCCCACCCCTCTTCATCACCCCATCAACACATCCTCCTCCCAACCCCTCTTCATCTCACCCCATCAACACCAGCCTCCTCCCACCCCTCTTCATCACCCCATCAACAGCAGCCTCCTCCCACCCGCTCTTCATCTCACCCCATCCACACCAGCCTCCTCCCACCCCTCTTCATCTCACCCCATCAACACCAGCCTCCTCCCACCCCTCTTCATCACACCCCATCAACACCAGCCTCCTCCCACCCCTCTTCATCTCACCCCATCAACACCAGCCTCCTCCCACCCCTCTTCGTCTCACCCCATCAACACCAGCCTCCTCCCAAACCCTCTTCATCTCACCCCATCAACACCAGCCTCCTCCCACCCCTCTTCATCTCACCCCATCAACACCAGCCTCCTCCCACCCCCTCTTCATCTCACCCCATCAACACCAGCCTCCTCCCACCCCTCTTCATCTCACCCCATCAACACCAGCCTCCTCCCACCCCTCTTCATCTCACCCCGTCAACACCAGCCTCCTCCCACCCCCTCTTCATCTCACCCCATCAACACCAGCCTCCTCCCACCCCTCTTCATCACCCCATCAACACCAGCCTCCTCCCACCCCTCTTCATCTCACCCCATCAACACCAGCCTCCTCCCACCCCTCTTCATCTCACCCCATCAACACCAGCCTCCTCCCACCCCTCTTCATCACCCCACCAACACCAGCCTCCTCCCACCCCTCTTCATCTCACCCCATCAACGCCAGCCTCCTCCCACCCCTCTTCATCTCACCCCATCAACACCAGCCTCCTCCCACCCCTCTTCATCTCACCCCATCAACACCAGCCTCCTCCCACCCCTCTTCATCTCACCCCATCAACACCAGCCTCCTCCCACCCCTCTTCATCTCAACCCATCAACACCAGCCTCCTCCCACCACTCTTCATCTCAACACATCCTCCTCCCACCCCCTCTTCATCTCACCCCATCAACACATCCTCCTCCCACCCCTCTTCATCTCACCCCATCAACACCAGCCTCCTCCCACTCCTCTTCATCTCACCCCATCAACACCAGCCTCCTCCCACCCCTCTTCATCTCACCCCATCAACACCAGCCTTCTCCCACCCCTCTTCATCTCACCCCATCAACACCAGCCTCCTCCCACCCCCTCTTCATCTCACCCCATCAACACCAGCCTCCTCCCACCCCTCTTCATCTCACCCCATTAGCACCAGCCTCCTCTCACCCCTCTTCATCACCCCATCAACACCAGCCTCCTCCCACCCCTCTTCATCTCACCCCATCAACACCAGCCTCCTCCCACCCCTCTTCATCTCACCCCATCAACACCAGCCTCCTCCCACCCCTCTTCATCTCACCCCATCAAAACAACCTCCTCCCACCCCTCTTCATCTCACCCCATCAACACCAGCCTCCTCCCACCCCTCTTCATCTCACCCCATCAACACCAGCCTCCTCCCACCCCTCTTCATCACCCCATCAACACCAGCCTCCTCCCACCCCTCTTCATCTCACTCCATCAACACCAGCCTCCTCCCACCCCTCTTCATCTCACCCCATCAACATCAGCCTCCTCCCACCCCTCTTCATCTCACCCCATCAACACCAGCCTCCTCCCACCCCTCTTCATCTCACCCCATCCACACCAGCCTCCTCCCACCCCTCTTCATCTCACCCCATCAACACCAGCCTCCTCCCACCCCTCTTCATCTCACCCCATCAACACCAGCCTCCTCCCACCCCCTCTTCATCTCACCCCATCCACACCAGCCTCCTCCCACCCCTCTTCATCTCACCCCATCAACACATCCTCCTCCCACCCCTCTTCATCTCACCCCATCAACACCAGCCTCCTCCCACCCCTCTTCATCACCCCATCAACACCAGCCTCCTCCCACCCCTCTTCATCTCACCCCATCAACACCAGCCTCCACCCACCCCTCTTCATCTCACCCCATCAACACCAGCCTCCTCCCACCCCCTCTTCATCTCACCCCATCAACACAAGCCTCCACCCACCCCTCTTCATCTCACCCCATCAACACCAGCCTCCTCCCACCCCTCTTCATCTCACCCCATCAACACCAGCATCCTCCCACCCCTCTTCAACTCACCCCATCAACACGAGCCTCCACCCACCCCTCTTCATCTCACCCCATCAACACCAGCCTCCTCCCACCCCTCTTCATCTCACCCCATCAACACCAGCCTCCTCCCACCCCCTCTTCATCTCACCCCATCAACACCAGCCTCCTCCCACCCCTCTTCGTCTCACCCCATCAACACCAGCCTCCTCCCTCCCTCTTCATCTCACCCCATCAACACCAGCCTCCTCCCACCCCTCTTCATCTCACCCCATCCACACCAGCCTCCTCCCACCCCCTCTTCATCTCACCCCATCAACACCAGCCTCCTCCCACCCCCTCTTCATCTCACCCCATCAACACCAGCCTCCTCCCACCCCTCTTCATCTCACCCCATCAACACCAGCCTCCTCCCACCCCTCTTCATCTCACCCCATCAACACATCCTCCTCCCAGCACTCTTCATCTCACCCCATCAACACCAGCCTCCTCCCACTCCTCTTCATCTCACCCCATCAACAGCAGCCTCCTCCCACCCCTCTTCATCTCACCCCATCAACACCAACCGCCTCCCACCCCTCTTTATCTCACCCCATAAACACCAGCCTCCTCCCACCCCTCTTCATCTCACCCCATCCACACCAGCCTCCTCCCACCCCTCCTCATCTCACCCCATCAACACCAGCCTCCTCCCACCCGTCTTCATCTCACCCCATCAACACCAGCCTCCTCCCACCCCTCTTCATCTCACCCCATCAACACCAGCCTCCTCCCACCCCTCCTCATCTCACCCCATCAACACCAGCCTCCTCCCACCCCTCTTCATCTCACCCCATCAACACCAGCCTCCTCCCACCCCTCTTCATCTCACCCCATCAACACCAGCCTCCTCCCACCCCCTCTTCATCTCACCCCATCAACACAAGCCTCCACCCACCCCTCTTCATCTCACCCCATCAACACCAGCCTCCTCCCACCCCTCTTCATCACCCCATCAACTCCAGCCTCCTCCCACCCCTCTTCATCTCACCCCATCAACACCAGCCTCCTCCCACCCCTCTTCATCTCACCCCATCAACACCAGCCTCCTCCCACCCCTCTTCATCACCCCACCAACACCAGCCTCCTCCCACCCCTCTTCATCTCACCCCATCAACACCAGCCTCCTCCCACCCCTCTTCATCTCACCCCATCAACACCAGCCTCCTCCCACCCCTCTTCATCTCACCCCATCAACACCAGCCTCCTCCCACCCCTCTTCATCTCACCCCATCAACACCAGCCTCCTCCCACCCCTCTTCATCTCAACCCATCAACACCAGCCTCCTCCCACCACTCTTCATCTCACCCCATCAACACATCCTCCTCCCACCCCCTCTTCATCTCACCCCATCAACACATCCTCCTCCCACCCCTCTTCATCTCACCCCATCAACACCAGCCTCCTCCCACCCCTCTTCATCTCACCCCATCAACACCAGGATCCTCCCACCCCTCTTCATCTCACCCCATCAACACCAGCCTCCTCCCACCCCTCTTCATCTCACCCCATCAACACAACCTCCTCCCACCCCTCTTCATCTCACCCCATCAACACATCCTCCTCCCACCCCCTCTTCATCTCACCCCATCAACACCAGCCTCCTCCCACCCCTCTTCATCTCACCCCATCAACACCAGCCTCCTCCCACCCCTCTTCATCTCACCCCATCAACACCAGCCTCCTCCCACCCCTCTTCATCTCACCCCATCAACACAACCTCCTCCCACCCCTCTTCATCTCACCCCATCAACACCAGCCTCCTCCCACCCCTCTTCATCTCACCCCATCAACACCAGCCTCCTCCCACCCCTCTTCATCACCCCATCAACACCAGCCTCCTCCCACCCCTCTTCATCTCACCCCATCAACACCAGCCTCCTCCCACCCCTCTTCATCTCACCCCATCAACATCAGCCTCCTCCCACCCCTCTTCATCTCACCCCATCAACACCAGCCTCCTCCCACCCCTCTTCATCTCACCCCATCCACACCAGCCTCCTCCCACCCCTCTTCATCTCACCCCATCAACACCAGCCTCCTCCCACCCCTCTTCATCTCACCCCATCAACACCAGCCTCCTCCCACCCCTTCTTCATCTCACCCCATCCACACCAGCCTCCTCCCACCCCTCTTCATCTCACCCCATCAACACCAGCCTCCTCCCACCCCCTCTTCATCTCACCCCATCCACACCAGCCTCCTCCCACCCCTCTTCATCTCACCCCATCAACACATCCTCCTCCCACCCCTCTTCATCTCACCCCATCAACACCAGCCTCCTCCCACCCCTCTTCATCACCCCATCAACACCAGCCTCCTCCCACCCCTCTTCATCTCACCCCATTAACACCAGCCTCCACCCACCCCTCTTCATCTCATCCCATCAACACCAGCCTCCTCCCACCCCCTCTTCATCTCACCCCATCAACACAAGCCTCCACCCACCCCTCTTCATCTCACCCCATCAACACCAGCCTCCTCCCACCCCTCTTCATCTCACCCCATCAACACCAGCCTCCTCCCACCCCTCTTCATCTCACCCCATCAACACGAGCCTCCACCCACCCCTCTTCATCTCACCCCATCAACACCAGCCTCCTCCCACCCCTCTTCATCTCACCCCATCAACTCCAGCCTCCTCCCACCCCCTCTTCATCTCACCCCATCAACACCAGCCTCCTCCCACCCGTCTTCGTCTCACCCCATCAACACCAGCCTCCTCCCTCCCTCTTCATCTCACCCCATCAACACCAGCCTCCTCCACCCCTCTTCATCTCACCCCATCCACACCAGCCTCCTCCCACCCCCTCTTCATCTCACCCCATCAACAGCAGCCTCCTCCCACCCCCTCTTCATCTCACCCCATCAACACCAGCCTCCTCCCACCCCTCTTCATCTCACCCCATCAACACATCCTCCTCCCACCCCTCTTCATCTCACCCCATCAACACCAGCCTCCTCCCACTACTCTTCATCTCACCCCATCAACAGCAGCATCCTCCCACCCCTCTTCATCTCACCCCATCAACACCAACCTCCTCCCACCCCTCTTTATCTCACCCCATAAACACCAGCCTCCTCCCACCCCTCTTCATCTCACCCCATCCACACCAGCCTCCTCCCACCCCTCCTCATCTCACCCCATCAACAACAGCCTCCTCCCACCCCTCTTCATCTCACCCCATCAACACCAGCCTCCTCCCACCCCTCTTCATCTCACCCCATCAACACCAGCCTCCTCCCACCCCTCCTCATCTCACCCCATCAACACCAGCCTCCTCCCACCCCTCTTCATCTCACCCCATCAACACCAGCCTCCTCCCACCCCTCTTCATCTCACCCCATCAACACCCGCCTCCTCCCACCCCTCTTCATCACCCCATCAACACCAGCCTCCTCCCACCCCTCCTCATCTCACCCCATCAACACCAGCCTCCTCCCACCCCTCCTCATCTCACCCCATCAACACCAGCCTCCTCCCACCCCTCTTCATCTCACCCCATCAACACAAGCCTCCTCCCACCCCTCTTCATCTCACCCCATCAACACCAGCCTCCTCCCACCCCTCTTCATCTCACCCCATCAACACCAGCCTCCTCCCACCCCTCTTCATCTCACCCCATCAACACCAACCTCCTCCCACCCCTCTTCATCTCACCCCATCAACACATCCTCCTCCCACCCCTCTTCATCTCACCCCATCAACACCAGCCTCCTCCCACCCCTCTTCATCTCACCCCATCAACACCAGCCTCCTCCCACCCCTCTTCATCTCACCCCATCAACACCAACCTCCTCCCACCCCTCTTCATCTCACCCCATCAACACCAGCCTCCTCCCACCCCTCTTCATCTCACCCCATCAACACCAGCCTCCTCCCACCCCTCTTCATCTCACCCCATCAACACCAGCCTCCTCCCACCCCTCTTCATCACCCCATCAACACATCCTCCTCCCACCCCTCTTCATCTCACCCCATCAACACCAACCTCCTCCCACCCCTCTTCATCTCACCCCATCAACACCAGCCTCCTCCCACCCCTCTTCATCTCACCCCATCAACACCAGCCTCCTCCCACCCCTCTTCATCTCACCCCATCAACACCAGCCTCCTCCCACCCCTCTTCATCTCACCCCATCAACACCAGCCTCCTCCCACCCCTCTTCATCTCACCCCATCAACACCAGCCTCCTCCCACCCCTCTTCATCTCACCCCATCAACACCAGCCTCCTCCCACCCCTCTTCATCTCACCCCATCAACACCAGCCTCCTCCCACCCCTCTTCATCTCACCCCATCAACACCAGCCTCCTCCCACCCCTCTTCATCTCACCCCATCAACACCAGCCTCCTCCCACCCCTCTTCATCTCACCCCATCAACACCCGCCTCCTCCCACCCCTCTTCATCACCCCATCAACACCAGCCTCCTCCCACCCCTCCTCATCTCACCCCATCAACACCAGCCTCCTCCCACCCCTCCTCATCTCACCCCATCAACACCAGCCTCCTCCCACCCCTCTTCATCTCACCCCATCAACACAAGCCTCCTCCCACCCCTCTTCATCTCACCCCATCAACACCAGCCTCCTCCCACCCCTCTTCATCTCACCCCATCAACACCAGCCTCCTCCCACCCCTCTTCATCTCACCCCATCAACACCAACCTCCTCCCACCCCTCGTCATCTCACCCCAGCAACACATCCTCCTCCCACCCCTCTTCATCTCACCCCATCAACACCAGCCTCCTCCCACCCCTCTTCATCTCACCCCATCAACACCAGCCTCCTCCCACCCCTCTTCATCTCACCCCATCAACACCAACCTCCTCCCACCCCTCTTCATCTCACCCCATCAACACCAGCCTCCTCCCACCCCTCTTCATCTCACCCCATCAACACCAGCCTCCTCCCACCCCTCTTCATCTCACCCCATCAACACCAGCCTCCTCCCACCCCTCTTCATCACCCCATCAACACATCCTCCTCCCACCCCTCTTCATCTCACCCCATCAACACCAACCTCCTCCCACCCCTCTTCATCTCACCCCATCAACACCAGCCTCCTCCCACCCCTCTTCATCTCACCCCATCAACACCAGCCTCCTCCCACCCCTCTTCATCTCACCCCATCAACACCAGCCTCCTCCCACCCCTCTTCATCTCACCCCATCAACACCAGCCTCCTCCCACCCCTCTTCATCTCACCCCATCAACACCAGCCTCCTCCCACCCCTCTTCATCTCACCCCATCAACACCAGCCTCCTCCCACCCCTCTTCATCTCACCCCATCAACACCAGCCTCCTCCCACCCCTCTTCATCTCACCCCATCAACACCAGCCTCCTCCCACCCCTCTTCATCACCCCATCAACACATCCTTCTATTCCTTTCTCCCTCATGTGTTTATCCAGCTTCCCCCTTAAATGCATCTCTGATATTCCCCTCAACCACTCCCTGTGGTAGCGAGTTCCACATGGTAGTGGTGAACGGTTATTTTTCGGACTAGAGGAAGGTACACAGTGGTGTTCCCCAGGGGTCGGTTCTAGGACCACTGCTTTTCTTGATATATATTAATGACTTGGACATGCGTGTACAGGGCACAATTTCAAAATTTGCAGATGACACACAACTTGGAAGTATAGTGAACAGTGAGGAGAGTGATAGACTTCAAGAGGACAGAGACAGGCTGGTGGAATGGGCGGACATGTGGCAGATGACATTTAACGCAGAAAAGTGTGAAGTGATACATTTTGGTAGAAAGAACGCGGAGAGGAAATATAAACTAAAGGGTACAATCCTAAAGGGTGTACATGAACAGAGAGACCTGGGGGTATGTGTGCACAAATCATTGAAGGTGGCAGGGCAGGTTGAGAAAGCAGTTGAAAAATCATACGGGATCCTGGGCTTCACAAATAGAGGTATTGGGCTGGATTTTCCTAAGCCCCTGGAGTCGGGTTGGAGGCGTGCGGGCGATAAAAATCGGAGATCCGGGGATCCCGACCCCATCCCGCCTCCAACCCGCCTCCATGTCAATTTCATAGGAGTCGGGTTCCCGACAAGTGCTGGAACCCGACTCCCAGAGGCGGGAAGGGATTAAAGGCAATTAAACTGCCTGTTAACAGGTAGTTAACAGGTAGTTTTTTGCCTATTCGCGATTTTTATTGCAGGTTTGTGGGCTTCCCGATAGCTCCAAACCACGAAAAGTTTTCGAGGCGGGACGTGGGTCTGAGGTCTTGGAGGGGTCGAGATGCCCAGTGTTCAGGTGAGTGAGGGGTGCAGGAGTGCAAAGGTAAGTGCTTTGCATGTGTTTAAATAAGTTTAACTTACTTTTACTTACCTTTACAGGAGTCCTGCATTCCGGTGTCGGGAGTCGGCTGCAAGAACCACAGAAGCTCCGATTTGTAAAAAAAATCAGCTTCTTCGTTTCTACAGCAAAATGATTTTAAAGTTATCCTGAGAAAGGACTGAGGCTGAATTAGCAGTTTTTCAGTGCTTGACAGCTTCAAACAGCTGTTAAACACTGATATTTCATCTGCCAAAAGCTTTTGACAGATGAAATGTCAATCTCTGACGTCACCTGTTGCCGGGTGGCCCTTAATTGGCCTGCTGAGCCCACAGGGCGGGCTCAACAAGGTCAATCAGAGGAAAATCCAATGGGTTGGCCACATCTCCATGGAGGCGGGACAACAAGCCCGAATGTGGGTTTCCCACCTCCAACCCGCCCCCGTAGCAAAATCCAGCCCATGGAGTACAAAAGCAAGGAAATTATGATGAACCTGTATAAAACACTGGTTCGGCCTCAACTGGAGTATTGTGTCCAATTCTGGGCACCGCACTTTAGGAAGGATGTGAAGGCCTCAGAGAGGGTGCAGAGGAGATTTACTAGAATGATTCCAGGGATGAGGAACTTCAGTTACGTTGATAGGCTGGAGAGGCTGGGGTTGTTCTCCTTAGAGCAGAGAAGGTTGAGAGGAGATTTGATAGAGGTGTTCAAAATCATGAGGGGTCTGGACAGAGTAGATCGAGAGAAACTGTTCCCTTTGGCGGAATGGTCGAGAACCAGAGGACACAGATTTAAGGTGATTGGCAGAAATTCGCTGGAATCTGGAACTGTACCCATGGATTGGAGGGTAGCTAATGTTACCCCACTATTCAAAAAGGGTGGTAGAAAGAAAACGGGGAATTACAGACCGGTAAGCCTGACATCGGTAGTGGGGAAAATGCTAGAGTCCATTATAAAAGATGTAATAGCAGAGCACTTGGAAAACAGTGACAGGATCGAACAAAGTCAACATGGATTTACAAAAGGTAAATCGTGCTTGACTAATCTACTGGAATTTTTTGAGGATGTAACTGGTAAAATAGATAAGGGAGAACCAGTGGATGTGGTGTATTTGGACTTTCAGAAGGCTTTCGATAAGGTCCCGCATAAGAGATTAGCGTGTAAAGTTAAGGCACATGGGATTGGGGGCAAGGTATTGACTTGGATAGAGAACTGGTTGGCGGACAGAAAGCAAAGAGTTGGAATAAACGGGTCGTTTTCCGAGTGGCAGGCAGTGACTAGTGGGGTACCGCAAGGATCAGTCCTTGGACCCCAGCTGTTCACAATATATATTAATGATCTAGATAAGGGAACTAGATGTAATATCTCCAAGTTTGCAGACGACACAAAGCTGGGTGGGCGAGTGTGCTGCGAGGAGGATACCGAGAAACTCCGGGATGATTTGGACAGGTTGGGTGATTGGGCAGAAGCGTAGCAGATGCAATATAACGTGGATAAATGCGAGGTTATCCACTTTGGTGTCAAAAACAGAAAGGCAGACTATTATCTGAATGGCAATAGATTGGGAGAAGGGGAAGTGCAACGAGACCTGGGTGTCCTTGTGCACCAGTCGCTGAAGGTAAGCATGCAGGTGCAGCAGGCAGTGAAGGCAAATGGTATGTTGGCCTTCATAGCGAAAGGGTTTGAGTACAGGAACAAGGATGTCTTGCTGCAGTTGTACAGGGCCTTGGTGAGACCACACCTTGAGTATTGTGTGCAGTTTTGGTCGCCTTATCGGAGGAAGGATGTTCTTGCCATGGAGGGAGTGCAGCGAAGATTCACCAGGCTGATACCTGGGATGGCAGGAATGACGTATGAGGAGAGATTGTGTCGATTGGGCTTATACTCACTGGAGTTTAGAAGAATGAGAGGGGATCTCATTGAAACTTATAAAATTCTGACAGATCTGGACAGACTAGATGCAGGAAGGATGTTCCCGATGGTCGGGGAGTCCAGAACCAGGGGTCACAGTCTAAGGACTGAGATGAGGAAGAATTTAGCCATTTAGGACAGAGATGAGGAAGAATTTCTTCACCCAGAGAGTGGTGAACCTGTGGAATTCTCTACCACAGAAGGCAGTTGAGGCCAAGTCTTTAAATATATTCAAGAAGGAGTTGGATATATTTCTTAAGGCTAAAGGGATCAAGGGATATGGGGAGAAGGCAGGGACAGGGTACTGAATTTGGATGATCAGCCATGATCTCATCGAATGGCGGAGCAGGCTCGAAGGGCCGAATGGCCTACTTCTGCTCCTATCTTCTATGTTTCTATGTTTCTATGTAAGAACCAAAGGCGACATGAGGAAAAACCTCTTTACGCAGCGAGTGGTTAGGATCCGGAATGCGCTGCCTGAAAGGGTGGTGGAGGCAGATTCAATCGCGGCTTTCAAAAGGGAATTGGATAAGTACCTGAAGGAAAAGATTTGCAGGGCTCCGGGGAAAGGGCGGGGGAGTGGGACTCGCTGAAATGCTCTTGCAGAGAGCCGGCACGGGCTCGACGGGCCGAATGGCCTCCTCCCGTGCTGTAACCATTCTATGATTCTATGATTCTCACCATTCTCTGGGTAAAGAAGTTTCTCCTGAATTCCCTATTGGATTTATTAGTGACTGTCTTATATTGATGGCCCCTAGTTCTAGTCTCCCCCACAAGTGGAAACATCTTCTCTCCGTCGACCCTATCGAACCCCTTCATTAGGACCTCTATCAGGTCACCCCGCAGTCATCTCTTTTTTAGAGTGAAGAGCCCCAGCCTGTTCAGTCTTTCTGATAGGTATAAGCTTTCAGTTCCGGGGGGATATCATTCCAGTCAATCTTTTTTGCACCTTCGCCAGTGCCTCCATGTCCCTTTTGTAATATGGAGACCAGAACTGTGCACAGTACTCCAAGTGTGGTCTAACCAAGGTATATGGAGACCTGAACTGTGCACAGTGCTCCAAGAGTGGTCTAACCAAGGTACATGGAGACCAGAACTGTGCACAGTGCTCCAAGTGTGGTCTAACCAAGATATATGGAGAGCAGAGCTGTGCACAGTGCCCCAAGTGTGGCCTAACCAAGGTATATGGAGACCATAACTGTGCACAGTGCTCCAAGTGTGGTCTATCCAAGGTATATGGAGACCAGAACTGTGCACAGTGCTCCAAGTGTGGTCTGACCCAGGTATATGGAGACCAGAACTGTGCACAGTGCTCCTAATGTGGTCTAACCAAGGTATATGGAGACCAGAACTGTGCACAGTGCACCGTGTGGCCTAACCAAGGTATATGGAGACCAGAACTGTGCACAGTGCTCCAAGTCTGGTCTAACCAAGGCATATGGAGACCAGAACTGTACACAGTGCTCCAAGTGTGGTTTAACCAAGGTATATGGAGACCAGAACAGTACACAGTGCTCCAGGTGTGGTCTAACCAAGGCATATGGAGACCAGAACTGTGCACTGTGCTCCAAGTGTGGTCTAACCAAGATATATGGAGACCAGAACTGTGCACAGTGCACCAAGCATGGTCTAACCAAAGTATATGGAGACCAGAACTGTACACAGTGCTCCAAGTGTGGTCTATCCAAGATATATGGAAACCAGAACTGCGCACAGTGCTCCAAGTGTGATCTAACCAAGGTATATGGAGACCAGAACTGTACACAGTGCTCCAAGTGTGGTCTAACCAAGGTCTATGGAGACCAGAACTGTGCACAGTGCTCCAAGTGTGGTCTAACCAAGGTATATGGAGACCTGAACTGTGCACAGTGCTCCAAGTGTGGTCTAACCAAGGTATATGGAGACCAGAACTGTGCACAGTGCTCCAAGTGTGGTCTATCCAAGGTATATGGAGACCAGAAATGTGCACAGTGCTCCAAGTGTGGCCTAACCAAGGTATATGGAGACCAGAACTGTGCACACTGCTCCAAGTGTGGTCTAACCAAGGTATATGGAGACCAGAACTGTGCACAATACTCCAAGAGTGGTTTATCCAAGAAATATGGAGACCAGAACTGTGCACAATGCTCCAAGTGTGGTCTAACCAAGGTATATGGAGACCAGAACTGTGCACAGTGCTCCAAGTGTGGTCTAACCAAGGTATATGGAGACCAGAAATGTGCACAGTGCTCCAAGTGTGGCCTAACCAAGGTATATGGAGACCAGAGCTGTGCACAGTGCTCCAAGTGTGGTCTATCCAAGGTATAGGAGACCATAACTGTGCACAGTGCTCCAAGTCTGGTCTATCCAAGGCATATGGAGACCAGAACTGTACACAGTGCTCCAAGTGTGGTCTAACCAAGGTATATGGAGACCAGGACTGTGCACAGTGCTCCAGGTGTGGTCTAACCAAGGCACATGGAGACCAGAACTGTGCACTGTGCTCCAAGTGTGGTCTAACCAAGGTATATGGAGACCAGAACTGTGCACAGTGCACCAAGCATGGTCTAACCAAAGTATATGGAGACCAGAACTGTACACAGTGCTCCAAGTGTGGTCTATCCAAGGTATATGGAGACCAGAACTGTGCACAGTGCTCCAGGTGTGGTCTAACCAAGGTATATGGAGACCAGAACTGTGCACAGTGCTCCAAGTATGGTCTAACCAAGGCATATGGAGACCAGAACTGTGCACAGTGCTCCAGGTTTTGTCTAACCAAGGTATATGGAGAGCTGAACTGTGCACAGTGCTGCAAGTGTGGTCTAACCAAGGTATATGGAGACCAGAACTGTGCACAGTGCTCCAAGAGTGGTCTAACCAAGGTATATGGAGACCAGAACTGTGCACTGTGCTCCAAGTGTGATCCAACCAAGGTATATGGAGACCAGAACTGTACATAGTGTTCCAAGTCTGGTCTATCCAAGGTATATGGAGACCAGAACTGTGCACAGTGCTCCAAGTGTGGTCTAACGAAGATATATGGAGACCAGAACTGTGCACTGAGCTCCAAGTGTGGTCTATCCAAGGTTTACGGAGACCAGAACTGTGCACAGTGCTCCACGTGTGGTCTAACCAAGGTATATGGAGATGAGAACTGTGCACTGTGCTCCAGGTTTTGTCTAACCAAGGTATATGGAGACCAGAGCTGTCCACAGTGCTCCAAGTGTGGTCTAACCAAGTTATACGGAGACCAGAACTGTGCACAGTGCTCCACGTGTGGTCTAACCAAGGTATATGGAGACCAGAACTGTGCACAGTACTCCAAGAGTGGTCTAACCAAGGTACATGGAGACCAGAACTGTGCACAGTGCTCCAAGTCTGGTCTATCCAAGGCATATGGAGACCAGAACTGTACACAATGCTCCAAGTGTGGTCTAACCAAGGTATATGGAGACTAGAACTGTGCAGAGTGCTCCAAGTGTGGTCTAACCAAGGTATATGGAGACCAGAACTGTACATAGTGCTCCAAGTGTGGTCTAACCAAGGTATATGGAGACCAGAACTGTGCACAGTGCTCCAAGTATGGTCTAACCAAGGCATATGGAGACCAGAACTGTGCACAGTGCACCAGGTTTTGTCTAACCAAGGTATATGGAGACCTGAACTGTGCACAGTGCTCCAAGTGTGGTCTAACCAAGGTATATGGAGACCAGAACTGTGCACAGTGCTCCAAGTGTGGTCTAACCAAGGTATATGGAGACCAGAACTGTGCACAGTACTCCAAGAGTGGTTTATCCAAGATATATAGAGACCAGAACTGTGCACAATGCTCCAAGTGTGGTCTAACCAAGGTATATGGAGACCAGAACTGTGCACAGTGCTCCAAGTGTGGTCTAACCAAGATATATGGAGACCAGAACTGTGCACAGTGCTCCAAATGTGGTCTAACCAAGGTATATGGAGACCAGAACTGTGCACAGTGCACCAAGCGTGGTCGTACCACGGTATATGGAGACCACAACTGTGCACAGTGCTCCAAGTGTGATCTAACCAAGGTATATGGAGACCAGAATTGTGCACTGTGCTCCAAGTGTGATCTAACCAAGGCATATGGAGACCAGAACTGTACACAGTGCTCCAAGCGTGATCTAACCAAGGCATATGGAGACCAGAACTGTGCACAGTGCTCCAAGTGTGGTCTAACCAAGGTATATGGAGACCAGAACTGTACACAGTGCTCCAAGTGTGATCTAACCAAGGCATATGGAGACCAGAACTGTGCACAGTGCTCCAAGTGTGATCTAACCAAGGTATATGGAGACCAAAACTGTGCACAGTGCTCCAGGTGTGGTCTTACCAAGGTATATGGAGACCAGAACTGTGCACAGTGCACCAAGCATGGTCTAACCAAGGTATGTGGAGACCAGAACTGTGCACAGTGCTCCAAGTGTGGTCTAACCAAGATATAAGTGATTGGTTGGTGAGTATTTCTCATTTTTAAACTTTAACTCTGTAGTTTATCGTTACTAGGGTCTTTTCTGGTGTAGCAGGTACTGTTGGTAGACTATACAAGAGCCTTAGAGATATCTTTAATTGGTGATAGTAAATTAATTTAAATTAATTAAGGGGAAAGTCATGCCAGGAGAGCCCAGCCCCGTGATGTGCTCCTCCTGCTCCATGTGGGAATTCAGGGACACTGCCCCTGGTGACTACGTGTGCAGGAAATGCATCCATCTGCAGCTATTAGCAGACCGCATTGAGGAGCTGGAGCTGCGGGTGGATGGGTTGTGGAGCATTCACGAGGCTGAGAAGTTCGTGGATAGCACGTTTAGTGAGTTGGTCACACCGCAGGGAAGGGCTGCACAGGAAGAAAGGAAATGGGTGACCACCAGGCGGAGCAATAGAAGTAGGCAGGTAGTGCAGAAAACCCCTGTGACCATTCCCCTCTCAAACAAGTATACCGTTTTGGATACTGTTGGGGGGAATGACTCACCAGGGGAAGGCAGCAGCAGCCAGCTTCCTGGCACTGGGGGCGCTCCTGCTGCCCAGGAGGGGAGGAAAAAGAGTGGGAGAGCAATAGTCGTAGGGGATTCTATAGTAAGGGGAACAGATAGGCGTTTCTGTGGCCGTAGACGTGAATCCAGGATGGTTTGTTGCCTCCCTGGTGCCAGGGTCAAGGATGTCACTGAGCGGCTGCAGGGCATTCTGGAGGGGGAGGGTGAACAGCCAGAGGTCGTGGTCCACATTGGTACCAACGACATAGGTAAAAAGAGGGATGAGGTCCTGCAGCAAGAATTTAGGGAGCTAGGGGCAAGATTAAGGAGCAGGACCTCAAAGGTTGTAATCTCTGGATTACTCCCGGTGCCACGTGCTGGTGAGTATAGGAATAGGAAGATAGAACAGATGAATGCGTGGCTAAAGGGATGGTGCAGGAGGGAGGGCTTTAGTTTCCTGGATCACTGGGTCTGCTTCTGGGACAGGTGGGACTTGTACAAGTCGGACGGTTTACACCTGAACCAGAGGGGAACCAATATCCTTGCGGGGAGGTTTGCTAGCACTGCTGGGGGGGGTTTAAACTAACTTGGCAGGGGGATGGGATACAGAGTGGAGCTATAGTAGGGGGTGATGTACAGCCAAATAAGGAGGAAAAAACAAGTCAGCAGGGAAGGCAGAGCAAAGATGTGAAGGCAAAAGGGAATATGGCAGGGCTGGAAGGCATTTATTTTAATGCAAGGAGTCTTGCAAATAAGGTGGATGAACTGAAGTTGTTGTTGAACACATGGGAGTACGATATTGTTGCTATCACGGAGACATGGTTGAGGGAGGGTCAGGACTGGCAGCTAAATATTCCGGGGTATAGAATCTTCAGGCGAGACAGAGGGGGGTGTAAAAGGGGAGGGGGTGTTGCAATATTAATTAAGGAGTCTATTACTGCTGTAAGGAGGGATGATATATTAGTGGGTTCCTCTAATGAGGCCATATGGGTAGAACTTAAAAACAAAAAGGGGGCAAGCACTTTGCTGGGAGTGTACTATAGGCCCCCAAACAGTCAGGGGGAGATAGAGGAACAGATATGTAGGCAAATCTCAGAAAAGTGCGAAAATAATAGGGTAATAATAGTGGGGGATTTCAACTTCCCCAATATAAATTGGGATAGTCAGAGTGTGAAAGGCTTGGAGGGAGCAGAATTCTTAAAGTGCATCCAGGAAAGCTTTTTGAGCCAACATGTAGAAAGTCCTACAAGAGAGGGGGCGGTACTGGACCTAATTCTGGGGAATGTAGCCGGGCAGGTGGTGGAAGTGTCTGTAGGAGAGCATTTTGGCGATAGTGACCATAATTCGGTGAGATTTAAGGTGGTCATGGAAAAAGACAAAGACGGCCCGGAAATCAGGGTTCTAAATTGGGGGAAGGCCGATTTTAATAAGATAAGACAGGATCTGGCAAAAGCGGACTGGGAGCAGCTACTTATAGGAAAATCCACATCAAAACAGTGGGAGGCTTTCAGAAGGGAAATAGAGAGAGTACAACGCCAACATGTTCCTGTAAAGGTCAAGGGTGGGACCAACAAGCAAAGGGAACCTTGGATGACAAGGGATATACAAAAATGCATTAGGAAAAAAAGGGGGGCTTTTGGCAGTTACAAAAGACAAAAGACGGTGGAAGCCCTAGAGGAGTATAAGAGGTGCAGGGGCATACTTAAAAAGGAAATTAGGAGGGCGAGGAGGGGCCATGAAATAACACTGGCGAGCAAAATAAAGGAAAATCCTAAGATGTTTTATAAGTATATTAAGGGCAAGAGGATAACCAGGGAAAGGGTAGGGCCCATTAGGGACCAAAGTGGCAAGCTGTGTGTAGAGCCAGATGAAGTAGGTGGGGTTTTAAATGAATTTTTTGCCTCAGTGTTCACTATGGAGAAAGACGATGCAGACATAGAAGTCGGGCAAGGGGACTGTGACATACTTGAACATATTAGCATCGAGAGGGAGGAGGTACTAGTGGTTTTAGCAGGCCAAAAAGTGGATAAATCCCCAGGCCCGGACGAGATGTATCCCAGGCTGTTGTGTGAGGCAAAGGAGGAGATTGCAGGGGCTCTGACACAAATTTTCAGAACCTCTCTGGCCACAGGGGATGTACCAGAGGACTGGAGAACAGCTAACGTAGTACCATTATTCAAGAAGGGTAGCAGGGATAAACCAGGGAATTACAGGCCAGTGAGCCTAACATCTGTGGTAGGGAAATTATTGGAAAAAATTCTGAGGGACAAAATTAGTCTCCACTTGGAGAGGCAAGGATTAATCGGGGATAGTCAGCATGGCTTTGTCAAGGGTAAATCATGTCTGACCAATCTGATTGAATTTTTCGAGGGGGTGACTAGGTGTGTGGATGAGGGAAATGCTGTGGATGTGGTTTACATGGACTTCAGTAAAGCTTTTGACAAGGTCCCGCATAGGAGACTGGTCAAGAAGGTAAGAGCCCATGGGATCCAGGGTGCCTTGGCGCGTTGGATCCTAAACTGGCTGAGTGGCAGGAGGCAGAGGGTGATGGTCGAAGGTTGCTTTTGTGACTGGAAGCCTGTGTCCAGTGGGGTACCTCAGGGATCGGTGCTGGGTCCCTTGCTGTTTGTGATCTACATTAATGATTTGGATGAGAATGTAAAGGGTATGATCAGTAAGTTCGCGGATGACACGAAAATTGGTGGGGTGGTAAATTGCGAGGAGGAAAGCCTCAGGCTACAGGACGATATTAACGGGTTGGTCAGATGGGCGGAAAAGTGGCAAATGGAATTTAACCCGGAAAAGTGCGAGGTGATGCATTTTGGACGGACAAATAAGGCAAGGGAATACACAATGAGTGGTAGGAACCTAGGAAGTACAGAGGGTCAGAGGGACCTTGGTGTACATGTACATAGATCCCTGAAGGCAGCGGAACAGGTAGATAAGGTGGTTAAAAAGGCTTATGGGATACTTGCCTTCATTAGCAGAGGCATAGAATATAAGAGCAGGGAGGTTATGATGGAGCTGTACAAAACGCTGGTGAGGCCACAGCTGGAGTACTGTGTGCAGTTCTGGTCGCCTCACTATAGGAAGGATGTGATTGCTTTGGAGAGGGTGCAGAGAAGATTCACCAGGATGTTACCTGGGATGGAGCGCCTCAGCTATGAAGAAAGACTCAGCAGGCTGGGGTTGTTTTCCTTGGAGCAAAGGAGGCTAAGGGGGGACCTGATTGAGGTGTACAAAATGATGAGGGGCATAGATAGGGTAGATAAAGAGGAACTTTTCCCCTTAGTAGGGGGGTCAATAACAAGGGGGCATAGATTCAGGGTAAGGGGCAGGAGATTTAGAGGGGATTTGAGGAGGAACTTTTTCACCCAGAGGGTGGTTGGAAGCTGGAACTCACTGCCTGAAAGGGTGGTAGAGGCAGGAACCCTCACAACATTCAAGAAGCATTTGGATGAGCACTTGAAATGCCATTGCATACAAGGCTATGGACCAAATGCTGGAAAATGGGATTAGACTGGACAGGGAGGGATGGGCGGCGCAGACACGATGGGCCGAAGGGCCTCTTTCTGTGCTGTAAAACTCTATGACTCTATGACTATGACTGATATGGAAACCAGAACTGTGCACAGTGCTCCAAGTGTGGTCTAACCAAGGTATGTGGAGACCAGAACTGTGCACAATGCTCCAAGTGTGGTCTAACCAAGGTCTGTGGAGACCAGAACTGTGCACAGTGCTCCAAGTGTGGTCTAACCAAGGTATGTGGAGACCAGAACTGTGCACAGTGCTCCAAGTGTGGTCTAACCAAGGTATGTGGAGACCAGAACTGTGCACAGTGCACCAAGTGTGGTCTAACCAAGGTATGTGGAGACCAGAACTGTGCACAGTGCTCCAAGTGTGGTCTAACCAAGGTATATGGAGACCAGAACTGTGCACAGTGCACCAAGTGTGATCTAACCAAGGTACATGGAGACCAGAACTGTGCACAGTGCTCCAAGTGTGGTCTAACCAAGGCATATGGAGACTAGAACTGTACAAAGTGCTCCAAGTGTGGTCTAACCAAGGTATATGGCGACTAGAACTGTACACAGTGCTCCAAGTGTGGTCTAACCAAGGTATATGGAGACCAGAACTGTGCACTGTGCTCCAAGTGTGATCTAACCAAGGCATATGGAGATGTGAACTGTGCACAGTGCTCCAAGTGTGATCTAACCAAGGCATATGGAGACCAGAACTGTGCACTGTGCTCCAGGTTTTGTCTAACCAAGGTATATGGAGACCAGAACTGTGCACAGTGCTCCAGGTGTGGTCTAACCAAGGTATATGGAGACCAGAACTGTGCACAGTGCTCCAAGTATGGTCTAACCAAGGCATATGGAGACCAGAACTGTGCACAGTGCTCCAGGTTTTGTCTAACCAAGGTATATGGAGACCTGAACTGTGCACAGTGCTCCAAGTGTGGCCTAACCAAGGTATATGGAGACCAGAACTGTGCACTGTGCTCCAAGTGTGATCTAACCAAGGTATATGGAGACCAGAACTGTACACAGTGTTCCAAGTCTGGTCTATCCAAGGTATATGGAGACCAGAACTGTGCACAGTGCTCCAAGTGTGGTCTAACGAATGTATATGGAGACCAGAACTGTGCACTGAGCTCCAAGTGTGGTCTATCCAAGGTTTACGGAGACCAGAACTGTGCACAGTGCTCCACGTGTGGTCTAACCAAGGTATATGGAGATGTGAACTGTGCACTGTGCTCCAGGTTTTGTCTAACCAAGGTATATGGAGACCAGAACTGTCCACAGTGCTCCAAGTGTGGTCTATCCAAGTTATACGGAGACCAGAACTGTGCACAGTGCTCCACGTGTGGTCTAACCAAGGTATATGGAGACCAGAACTGTGCACAGTGCTCAAGGTGTGGTCTTACCAAGGTACATGAAGACCAGAACTGTGCACAGTACTCCAAGAGTGGTCTAACCAAGGTATATGGAGACCAGAACTGTGCACAATACTCCAAGAGTGGTCTAACCAAGGTACATGGAGACCAGAACTGTGCACAGTGCTCCAACTCTGGTCTATCCAAGGCATATGGAGACCAGAACTGTACACAATGCTCCAAGTGTGGTCTAACCAAGGTATATGGAGACCAGATCTGTACACAGTGCTCCAAGTGTGGTCGAACCAAGGTATATGGAGACCAGAACTGTGCACAGTGCTCCAAGTATGGTCTAACCAAGGTATATGGAGACCTGAACTGTGCACAGTGCTCCAAGTGTGGTCTAACCAAGGTATATGGAGACCAGAACTGTGCACAGTGCTCCAAGTGTGGTCTCTCCAAGGTATATGGAGACCAGAAATGTGCACAGTGCTCCAAATGTGGTCTAACCAAGGTATATGGAGACCAGAACTGTGCACAGTGCACCAAGCATGGTCTAACCAAGGTATATGGAGACCAGAACTGTACACAGTGCTCCAAGTGTGATCTAACCAAGGCATATGGAGACCAGAACTGTACACAGTGCTCCAAGTGTGATCTAACCAAGGCATATGGAGACCAGAACTGTGCACAGTGCTCCAAGTGTGATCTAACCAAGGTATATGGAGACCAGAACTGTGCACAGTGCTCCAGGTGTGGTCTTACCAAGATATATGGAAACCGGAACTGTGCACAGTGCTCCAAGTGTGGTCTAACCAAGGTATGTGGAGACCAGAACTGTGCACAGTTCTCCAAGTGTGGTCTAACCAAGGTATGTAGAGACCAGAACTGTGCACAGTGCTCCAAGTGTAGTCTAACCAAGGTATGTGGAGACCAGAACTGTGCACAGTGCTCCAAGTGTGGTCTAACCAAGGTATGTGGAGACCAGAACTGTGCACAGTGCTCCAAGTGTGGTCTAACCAAGGTACGTGGAGACCAGAACTGTGCACAGTGCTCCAAGTGTGGTCTAACCAAGGTATATGGAGACCAGAACTGTGCACAGTGCACCAAGTGTGATCTAACCAAGGTATATGGCGACTAGAACTGTACACAGTGCTCCAAGTGTGGTCTAACCAAGGTATATGGAGACCAGAACTGTGCACAGTGCTCCAAGTGTGGTCTAACCAAGGTATGTGGAGACCAGAACTGTGCACAGTGCTCCAAGTGTGGTCTAACCAAGGTATGTGGAGGCCAGAACTGTGCACAGTGCTCCAAGTGTGGTCTAACCAAGTTACGTGGAGACCAGAACTGTGCACAGTGCTCCAAGTGTGGTCTAACCAAGGTATATGGAGACCAGAACTGTGCACAGTGCACCAAGTGTGATCTAACCAAGGTATATGGCGACTAGAACTGTACACAGTGCTCCAAGTGTGGTCTAACCAAGGTATATGGAGACCAGAACTGTGCACAGTGCTCCAAGTGTGATCTAACCAAGGCATATGGAGATGAGAACTGTGCACAGTGCTCCAAGTGTGATCTAACCAAGGCATATGGAGACCAGAACTGTGCACTTTGCTCCAGGTTTTGTCTAACCAAGGTATATGGAGACCAGAACTGTGCACAGTGCACCAAGTGTGGTCTATCCAAGGTATATGGAGACCAGAACTGAGCACAGTGCTCCAAGTGTGGTCTAACCAAGGTATATGGAGACCAGCACAGTGCACAGAGCTCCAAGTGTGGTCTAACCCAGGTATATGGAGACCAGAACTGTGCACAGTGCTCCAAGTATGGTCTAACTAAGGTATGTGGAGACCAGGATGGTGCACAGTGCTCCAAGTGTGGTCTTACTAAGATATATGGAGAACAGAACTGTACACAGTACTCAAAGTGTGATCTATCTAAGGTGTATGGAGACTAGAATTGTGCAGAGTGCTCCAAGTGTGTTCTAACCCAGGTATATGGAGACCAGAACTGTACATAGTGCTCCAAGTGTGGTCTAACCAAGGTATATGGAGACCAGAACTGTACACAATGCTCCAGGTGTGGTCTTACCAAGGTATATGGAGACCAGGACTGTACACAGTGCTCCAAGTTTTGTCTAACCAAGGTTTATGGAGGCCAGAACTGTACACAATGCTCCAAGTGTGGTCTAACCAAGGTATATGGAGACC